>NC_142746.1:14575174-14770174 GCF_051943395.1 Hippocampus bargibanti
CATCACTCATCTCCACATCTTAGCAAATCCAGATTGATTGCAGCACTTTCACACTCCCGTGTGGACTAGAGGGTGCTGTGAGTTACCCGCTTTGAAAACTGATGTGAGACTTTTTTGAAATATCTGTTTTTGATGCTGAGGTGAATCCTCATCCAATATTGGAATTACAAATGCAGAACTTGTGTTAGTTCAGGATATGGAAGCATGAAATGTCAAATGAGTTCACATTCAAGCAAGCCCTTGCCTTTTTACTTAAAAGTGTACTTTCCATATGTACTGTAAATGCTAAAAAAACATAGGGTCTCCTTTGAAAAACATCAAAACCAAACAATTCCTACATTCAAAAATAAAGAGTTAAGATGTGCCTAATACATTTTTTAGATTAGATTACATGAGCCTTTTTGGTCTCACAGTGGAGAAATTAACATTTCACAGCAGCAAAAAGCAAAATACAGGAGCTGCTCTGAAGGCAGCCACTCTGGCGGCACCGTCTTGAAGTAAAAAAAAAATCAAAATGTATGTATTTTTGGTTTAGATGTTAACTGCGTACACATCCAACTATAATATCATCAAGATTGCTGAGAAAATAAATTGCACTCACATTCCTACCTCATCAGAGTATACAAACAGTACCTATTAAAGTCCGAAATTACATAGTATTAAACACTGACAGTCTTCTAGAGCATTATTCATTCCATCCATCAATCCGTCATATGATCCGTGTATCCTCACAGGTGTCCCTGATTTGGTGGAGTCCATCCCAGCTGTCGTTGGGCAGTAGGTGACAACCTGAACCGGTTGACAGCCAATCAATTGGTACACATTTACGTACAAACATTCACAATCACAACTTGGGACGATTGGCCTTGACATGTGGGGTACCTTAAAGTCAAAGTCAGCTTTATTGTCAAATATGCTAATATGTATGACATACAGCACAGATGAAATTACTGTCCTCTCTGACCCACCATGCAAGACACTTATAATGTCTTCAACAAACATAATAAACATGAAAACGTCAATCTTGAATCTCCTTCTGATAGCTCTGTGTATCTCGGCTTTCGGTCTAATTGTTCAGAATTGTGATAGCCAATACATGTATTGGCTATCACAATGTCCCCAAATGATATTGGTTCATTTAATGGATTGTGTCAATGTCTGGAGCAAATAAATAACTTGATGAAGCAACATTAACTTTGCTAAAGCAGAGTTAATTGTTTTCAGTAATAAAGAAAAGAGTATTGTTGTTGCCAAAGACCAGGAAACACTGTCTGTCTTTCGTAACCAAGAACCAAGAGAAAAATCTCGGGATAATAAAAATAGGCAATATTATGAAACCAATCAATAAAAATATTTTTTTTTTCAGCTGAAAAATACATACCAAGTGGTGGTTTACATACTCTAAGCAGACCGTACTTTGAGTGTGAGAAAACCACATTCATGGTTGTTGTGGAATTATTACAATTGAAAAAATGAGCGGATGAACAACTTGGGTTTCGCTTTTAGTCAAAGTTGGATCGGAAATATTTTCAAAGTTGGATCTGTGGAGGTCGTAGTTCAACCCAGATGAAGAGGCACTCGTGGTTGCAGACACGAGACCAGTGGAACTAGGAGCAATATTGAAATCAAAACCAAGTGATGGAAAACACAACACAGTCTCCATGTGGAATTTTGCTATTAAAATGAAAAAAAGCCCTCAGAATTTTGCGAGCTTTGGAAAAAAATGGATCATTTCTCTCAGGAAAATATTTAGTGATGGTAACAAACAATTGAAACCATGTACTGAGTAAAATCTGAGCCAGCAGCAAGAATCAAAAGATGCCTTTTACATCTGCAGGCATACGGTATCACTTCAAAGGACCACCGACGTCTCCGGACAAGTTGTGTCCATAATTTGTAAAATCACTTCAAATGATTTCTACTGAGCGTATTTTAAAAAGATGCCACCGCATATAGCTATATTTTACATTTTAAGACTCGCGCTGAATATTCAGGAAGTCTTGTTTTTGAGTTGGTGACGATTCCTGACCTCACGTCACGGAGGGAACGCCCCTGACCGAGAAAGCGACACACCATGCATTTTGGGTACTTTGTTTGGTCTGAAAACTTCGTGTTGATCCGTGTTGATGGCGAAATTAAACGGAAAACACATAACGCGATGGTAAATCGTTGTGTGTTGCATCAAGACTACGATTTGATTTTAGTTGACACAAATTCCCAGCAGACAAATCAGCCCATTTCCAACAGAGCTTTGGCGCCATCTTGTGCATTTTCTGGGACGCGACATTTCATCCAGATGCCTCAAAATGACGCTTCTTGAATCGATTGCAAACATTTGTTTTCCTCTTCAGAACTATTTGAATCATATTCATAACTGGATGAGTAACAACAAAGCATCTTTTCCGAATCTGAAGCCATTGTTTTGATTCTCGAGCAAGGCAAGACGTCTTGGCGTGACATCACGAACAAGGGGGAGGGACCTTCTGAAACTGAAACTTTCTCAGATCATTTTGAAGTAGTTTTGGGAGACTTTAAGTCATTTTTATTGGTGTTTTTCATTTGACTAAAAATATCGGCCTGCATGTTTTGGGTATTTCAGATGCTATAAAAAGTTTTTTTCTGATGTAAGTTAGGAAACAAAAAAAATGGTGTCCGTTGGTACCATGGTGGACCTGGTTTTTGTACTTTGTGAATGCAGTACCCTGTACATTCTCTGTATCCCATGTGGTAGATCTATCAGCGGAACAGCTTACTTTAACGACTTTAATGAGCTGTATCAAACCAGGTGACTGGAGTAAATGTGAGACTGCTTATCAGGGTGTTGAAATGAACTCTCCTCCACGAGAATAATGGTGTTTGGAGGGACCCGGATTGTTATTCCTCTCAGCAGGACGACACAGGATGCTGATGCTAGCTCACGAAGGACACCAGGAAATAGTCAAAACAAAACAGGGCCCGAGAACAAAAATGTGGCAGCCCTGTATCAATTGAGAAGCAGCATGCAGGTTCCAATTAAAAAAAAATGGAACTCCCACCTAAAATATGGCACAAACCACCAATTGACACGAGTGAGCATTCCCCTGAGGAGACCTCCTAATGCCGCTGAGTGAAACTCCAGATGGGTGAGTGTTAATGTCCCACTTTTGTCAACAAAATAAAATGATTGAATCAGAAAGCCTTTAATAGTCCCACAATGAAATTGGAATTTATGGTGTTCCCGAGATCATAGTAACCTACAACAGCACTCTTTTATTACACATGAGATTTTAATGTATCTCCAAGTGAATGCAATTACACTCTCGGGCGCAGGTTTCAAAGTTGAGGCCCAGGGACCAAATCGGGGCTGCTGCATTTTTTTTTATTTTGGCCCGCGAAAGCAAATCAAACTCGTGAAATTCCATGATGCTTGCTAAAGTCCGAACCAAAATTTCAAATGTCCCATGTAAACCACAATAACAGTCATTGTTTTTACTGTAAATTTTAAAACTAGTTATTTATTAATTTGTTGTGCGCTCAATATGGGATTAAACATTCTAATGGCCTCCCCAAATTCATAACAACCCCCGAGACGAAACCGTAACTACAATGTGGCCCACGGCATTAAAAAAAAATAAGTTTGACACCCTTGCTCTATAGACTCATACCATTTTGGCCTCCAGCAAAAGGTGAGGTTAATGGACAAAGCAAAACACTTTGTAAGGCAGAAAAAAACCTGTCATCTAACATGTTTTGACTCTTCCTTATGGTCTATCGTTGCCACTGAGTCATAGAACACATAGCAGAGAAGTCATTCGACCACCAAATCAGAAGCAAACTTCCGGGAACTATCAGCGCTTCCGCATCTGCAGTATTCAACAGAATGCTGTCGTCTGCATCACTGACACTGCAAAATAAGTCAAAGGGACGCAAACACACAAACAGAGTCGGGAGAAGAAAAAAAACTGGGAAAAAGTCCTGCTTTTCCAGCAATACCAAAACAAGCTTTCAACACCATTCAAAATTACACAATCAGTTTCGGGAATATATTACTCAATTTGGTTCCAGACTAAACTGAATAAAATTTACTCTTACATATTAAGAGTAAAATTTTCATGAAACAAAAACTAAAAAAATGTCCCCATTGTGGGACGAATAACGCTCGGGTTGTGGGTATGCTGGAGCCGACCCCAAATGTTGTCAGGCAATATTTTAGCTATCTGAAAAAAGTAGAACTATGAATGGTATTCCTGCTCTTATGAGATTAGTTTTTATGCCAATTTGTAAGTCGGCCGTGTTTGGTCTTTTCGGTGGTAATGGTTAGAGGTTTGAAAAAAAAAATACTAAAAACCATCATCCATCATATTTACCCTAAGCCCATAAAAGCCTCTGATTTGGTGTGCAGAATCCTATCGTAGTTTTCTACTTGCACTTTACTAAATAATGAGTACTTTATGACTCTCTTACTCTTTTGCAACATAATTAGAGCATCAACTTGATGGATGACTGCAGCAGAAGAGGTGTAATCTATCCTTATTTGTGCATCAATCTACTCTGGTTTACAATTTAATGTCCACTTTTGTATCGGAACACCACTCGTCCATCGACAACAACAAAAACAAATAAATAAATAAATATCCACCAATGTAGAGTGGCTTGCTTGAATTTGAATGCTAAAAGAACGTTTGCATGACACACTAACTTGGTTCTGTCTTCTCAAATAAATGTTTCATTATGTATTGTGGTGGTATTTGGATTTTATATCTCTCACAATGCACTGCCAATATCCTGTTATCTTTCTTTTGATTGACATTTGGATTGTGGCGCAACAGACATGACATGCAGTACCACCACCCTTGAATGCTGCCCAGACACCATCGCAGTGTTTTCACCCCTCAATGGATGTCAACACTTGTCAGGACTATCATCTCCTAACAAACTGGCTCAATTTCCAAGTGTTCTGATTGCATGATTTCAACCCTTGCAAAGTCCTCACAAACTATGCTCTTGTTGCCTTATGATGTACATGTATAAAATTGTGGAAAAGAGGATGAATGGAAAAGACCACCTGGATGAAAATTAAAAGTAAATTGCCATACAAGGAGAAAAAGATCATATGACGTTCAGAGGTTCTTGCCGGACGAGGTGCTAAATACCTCCAAAACTCATATTGTCCTTCGCATGTCTGGATGATGTAGTGCTGTCCTGAGACCTCCCACACAGATTGTGTCTTCAACAGACGACCAAATTTTTATCATCAGGATTCTGGACAACCGTGCATTTAGCCACACTGATATACCAAGTGTCCTTCACTTTCACGCAAAGATATACATTGAAAAATGTGGACAAAGACAGAAATACAGACACAAACAAAGACACCCCCGCTCATGCCTATCCTGCAAGCCAATGGGAAATTGATGGTTTGATGTTGAGGACCAAGAAAAGTTTTGTACTTTAAGAGTGAAAACTGGGTGATGTCGTGCTTGCAGTCACCAGACACGAGGGTTGACAGACTGCGAGCAGACAACCAAAACAAAAACAAACACTTGCAGACATGCATCGTACAAGGAAGGTGAAGGCTCGCGCTCCAGAAAGAATGGCGTAGCAAACAAAATTATCTCTGACACCTGCTGATGTTACAACGTAGCCATCACAGCTAATACGGGTTAACAGGTCCAAAAAAATGATAACATGTCAAAATTTTGACATGTTGATTATGTATTTGCTTCAAAGTATTCAACAATCATTTTTGTGTGGTGGTGAACGTGTTAATTCTCCTAACAATGCCCAAGGACTTTTGAATTCCTGATCTGATAAGCTATCAAGAGTTATTGCTGTGTTTAAGCCAAGACAGAACGCACACTCGGTTTTTAAAACAACATGAATATCCTAAAAAAAAAATCAAATCGTATCTCCATTATTCACATTTGTGGTAAAGAGAGATCATCTGATAACAGTTTGTGTTTGACATGCAGTGCATCCATGTCGCCGCTATATTTGCCCCAACTATCTTGGCTGCTGTTCAGTCATGATTGACACTTCCTAGCTCCGATGCTGTTTATTTTAAGTAGTATTAAGACCTCAAGCGGGTCAAATGAGTTGACGGTTTGATAAAAATTAGCAAAACCCCTTGTTCATATTTAATTCCGTGATTCTAATTTGGAACCTATACATAAAACAAGGTCCATAAATAGATGGATGCATGAGTTTTTTGGGAAAACAGCATAATACTTTCCCATCCATTATGAAGAACTACCACTGGACACTTATGCTTCAAGTTGCGTTTTGTATAGGGTTTTTTTTCCGATAAGTATACTGCCACATTTCAAGTAGCCTCTTAAGAGTTTTCAAGTTCCAGCACGGGTTTGCATTTTGTGATTTGATGCTCAGGTCAAATTCAATGAGCAATAAAACACCAAAACTCAAACAACACACCTATTGCGAGTTACTGCGAATGCCTTACTGATGTGTATCTGCTCTCAAGATCCCCGCTGCCAGAAAGCGATCCTTTCACTGAAAATTGTAAAAAAACAGGACGTGACAGGAAATTGCTTCTTCCACCACTTTCAGTAATGACTGCAGGGCTTCTCAAGTCTAATTCTTATCAGGGATGTTTGTGTTGTTTTATATTCTCTGGTTTTCTGCAAGTTTGTGTCGTATCATTACAGGTACATTGTTCGTGTTCCTCTTCTTCTCTTGCTTTGCACATAAAAAAAGGTGTCAGATCTTATCAGGGCAAAAGGCTGTCACCAGGTCAATAACCCTCATTCAGAGATAAGCGAAAAACCTGTACCACCCAAAAAACTACAAAAATCGAACTTCTGATAGCATTCAGCAATGAATTGCCAATGGTGAGTGTGTATGGAGAGAAGAGATCACACCTACCAGCTATTAGTTGAGTAGAAAACAATTCACCAGCATCTCTGTGAAGCGAAAGGACATGACATGGTTTCTTGACAGGCCTCTATTGGTCACAATTGGTGTGAGGGTGAAGGGCCTCGCTGAAAAGAGGAAAAAAATAATGAGACAAATTCACAGTGGCGCCCTTTTTACTGGATGAAATTACATGTGGATTGGACATGGGTCACAAAACATGTAGAGTACTTAAAACAATCAATCACAGACAATCGGACAACCAATCACAATATTTGCTTTGTTCAGTGTGCGAAAGAAGCAAGAGTTGTGGTGAGATAATTTGTGGCTTCTTGCTCTGAGAATCCAGCAGTGCCTTGATGACAGAAAAAAAATAAAATCAATACATTCTAAACTTAAGCCCTTGCGATTGATTTTGCATTCTATCCTAAAACCATATTTTTAAGATGACTTGTTCTCGTTAGTGTATATATATATATAAAACTGGACACTGTAAATATGGGTTGTTGCAATATATCAAAATGCATTTCTTGATTCTGCACTATGTACAGTTTTTCTTAGGGAACGGTTTTGCACATTTACATCTGCACAGTATACGGTTGACACGGTTGTGTTTATTTTGTTATGCTTAGAATATCTTGTTTTCTATCCTTTCACCCCCACCCCTACCCCATCCCTTTTCAATTGCTGCTGTGGACTGCAAATTTCCCCATTGTGGGACGAATAAAGGTATTCTGATATATATATATATATATATATATATATATATATATATATATATATATATATATATATATATATATATATATATATATATATATATATATATATATATATATACACAGTAAAGTCTCATTATATCGATATCGGATATATCGATAGTCCCGGTTATATACATGTAAACAGGGTGGGATATATCGATAGTCCCCGATATTTTCTCGGACTTCCTTGAATATCGATATAACGAGACTTTACTGTATATATATATATATATATATATATATATATATATATATATATATATATATATATATATATACACACACATACATACATACATACATACATACATAGATACATAGATAGATAGATAGATAGATAGATAGATAGATAGATAGATAGATAGATAGATAGATAGATAGATAGATAGATAGATAGATAGATAGATAGATAGATAGATAGATAGATAGATAGGCGGCCCGGTAGTCGAGTGGTTAGCACACCGGCTTCACAGTGCAGAGGTCGCCGGTTCGCGTCCCGGTCGAGCCTCCCTGTGTGGAGTTTGCATGTTCTCCCCGGACCCGCGTGGGTTTTCTCCGGGTCCTCCGGTTTCCTCCCACACTCCAAAAACATGCATGGCAGGCAGATTGACCACTCCAAATTGTCCCTAGGTATGAGTGTGAGAGTGACTGTTGTATGTCTTTGTGTGCCCTGCGATTGGCTGGCAACCAATTCAGGGTGTCCCCCGCCTCGTGCCCGAAGACAGCTGAGATAGGCTCCAGCAACCCCCGCGACCCTAATGATGAATAAGCGGTACGGAAAATGAGATGAGATGAGATATATATATATATATATATATGTGTGTACAGGTTGACAGGTATGTTTTACAAAATCTAAGTATAAATTTTACTCTTTCATGTTACAACTTTATAGCACCCATTCACTTTCTGATAGGCTAATCCACACCCTGCATCTCTGCACTGTGAGGCAGATGTGCTAACCGGCAGCGGACCATGCCGCTCAAATTAATGCTACAACATGTATTTGTCAAGTAATTTTCAATGTTCTTATTTTTTCTCCTGATGTGCATCATTGTCAAAGTACAGTGATTATATGGCACACGGGCTTTGTTGAATTTCTTACGTCTCCATCCATTATCCCCAGGTCAACTTGCCATCCTTTTAAGAGGTTTTCAAGTGGAAGAGACAACTAAAGCACCCTGCTTGGGTGTCATCTTTTCACCCCCGCTGACTAGGTCATTCAAAAGTCATCTTGAACTTAACATTTTCAATTAGTTAAAAAAAATATCTAAAAAAGTGTACGTGTGTCTTGAATGACCTTTTCTTGATAATTCAGAGCTTCATGCAGGCAAACCAATTGTAATATTAAAAGCTTTTAAACTGTATTTGCTCGCATGTCATTGAAATGTCACAAAGAAACATTATAAGAGTTATCATGATCCCCACCCACTCAGCGTCACAAGTACTTCACGTTTTAGGCAACTCCTCCAGGCAGGCAGGCAAGTCACATTCACGTGAGTACATGAAGGCAAGACCACTGCTAACACTGATGAGGAATAACAGCTGCTTTTTTTTTGTAAATTATAAACACGTTTGCTTTAACTCTTGATTTCCCATATGGCCCCACAGGTGATCTTGTTTGTGGTTGTATTGTCCGGCATCCACTGTGTAACCTCCTATGAGGCGTTCAAGTGTCCACAAATCTGCCACTGCACGGCCTCCAAATTTCAATGCAGCAAGGACACACAGATGACTTCCGAGAATGAAACTACATCCATGTAAGTATCTCTGTGTATACATTCTCCTCTTCTCTGAGTTTTCTTGATCTTTTTTTGCTGTCATTTCTGACCCATTCAATTGCAATGCTTCCAATGCACAAAACAAATAAGAATCTTTGGACTAAACAATTTCCATTCTTACATATTTAACAGAGTTCTCAAACACCTGGATCTCAAAGAAGTTCCAACCCACGCCTTTAAAGAACTATTCAACATTAAAGCAATGTAAGTTCTTGCATGCCAAATATTTAAATCGAACTTCTTCGGTTAAGTCAAGCAGAGGAGTACTGATATTTATATAAAAATGAATGCATTTGGTAATAACAAAGGTTGCTCCAGACACGGGAAAACAAGTAATTGGGTAAACATGTAATGAATATGTGTCAGGAATATCCTTTTTCTCCTTACATTAACATAGTGTACATGGTAATTTTGTTTGTGAATGCAGTTTCTCGATAGTTTGGATTAAACGTTTTTGTTTTACTCCGATCAAAAATGAATCCACTTGACAATGTATTAATCTGGATTTTCATTAATATTGAAGTCTCTGTCCAATAGCGCACTCTTTGGCAACAAACTCAGGTAGCACAACACAGTACATAACTTTTAGCTATTAGAATTTTGTGGCTAAAACACTGCTTAAAAGTTCTTGATATACTATTTTAAATCACTGCCAGCCATACCCATAAAAATAAGCATGCTCCATTCACAGCACTTGAACAACTATATTTGTTTCAACTGTAAAAAAATATGTTCTGCTCCCTCACAGGGACATGATATGTAAGTTTTCAAACTCAGAGATGTAATGGGTGACTGTTGTCAGCCAGCAAATGCCAAACATTAAATGGACTGTCATGATGTGATGCTGCTTTGTAAAGGAGCATCACCCCTTCGGTACAATTGTACAGGTTTATATACTGTAGCCAGGGCATATAGCATTGATCCATTTGCAGTATCACATTGTGGCGACGTTTGCAGGTCTGCTGTTATATATCAAAGCTGACTTTGTGTGAGAGGAGGGTTACACTGTGAGCTTGTAGACAGTCAATCTTGAGGTTTATTTAAAATCTGATTTAAATGATAAATTATGTACAAATCAGTTCAAATATCACATATTTATCTTGTAATAAATGGTGTATCTGTCATAAAATGAATGTATAGTGTGCTTGCAGCAATATCCATAGTCAACATCGTTTTGTGCTTTCCAGTGTTAACACTTTAGTTAGCCTTTCTCTTCCAGTTAGAGAAGCAGATGTAATGTTTGGTTGTGGTGAAAACGTCGCTCTACTCTCCAGGGATGAGCTTTATAAGCCTGCTATAATTAAACTACTTAGTCACTCAAGAACTGGTTCACCATATTCAAATCCGAGAAAATAGAATCTCATGTGAAATGTTTGCCAGTAGTTTCCCGATGCTGCAAAATTACAGCCTTGAGGAAAAACGTTCATTTTTATTCGAGTCTACTACACACAAATTAAGAGTAACATTAGCATGCCAAGAAATGTCCGTGCTGTTATGGTGATCAGTATGACAATCTCTTCCCTTTAAAGCGACCTTAACATCAAAATGAAAACTCAAAAGTAATTTACATGCTATAAATGTGTATATGTGTCAGAGATATGACAGTCAGACACTGTGGATAGAGACTCGGAACCAGAAAGATTGTCCCTACTGCCGGCAGGAAACGCAGTCATCTATGACATACGTCTGAATTCTGTGCCCCTCTGTCAAGCTATTTATTAAGAATACATGCAAATTAAAGTGATACATTAGTAAAACATAGTTTTCTTAATTAGCATACCACACCTCTGGACGTCTGAGCAACAACATATGTAAACAATAAAACATTGTATTTCCCATGAACTGATAAGTTTGTATCCTGGCTAAAACCCTCTGTGTGAAAAGGAGTTAGAAGTCCTAAATTACCCCTGTGATAAAAGACTTCCCCAGGTCTTAAATGACCCTGTGAGGCTGGCCGTTTACATTGCTGTGTCCGTTGACCCGATTGACCCCAGGTTGCCCGTGCCACACTTGTGTATTGAGTCAGAAGTGTTGACGAAGGATACAACAGCATGAAACTTTTAAACATGATAACTTCTTATTCTCTATCAATGATAATTTTTAACTCCTATGAGATAAAATAAGAAGGGTTCGGTCATGGGTGGAAAAGCTTACTTTGAATGTGGCAAATGTTAGTGTGGCATTTGGTACAATCAAGCAAGGGAGGAAAGTTTGAAAATAATGAGATTTCATGGTCACTTTGCTGTTGAAGAGGAGGAACACAGGAAAAAAACACAGGAAGTGTCAAGAGTAAAGAGGTCAGTTATAAGTCTATCAGAAAACAAAACACCCAGGGCCAAATCCAGAAGCCTATGTTTACCTTTCAGTGTCTTTGTTGAGACGTTACTCTTAAACACTTTCATTTAGTCTTCTTGGCCTAGATCAATGTCACCAAGCTTCTTGAAAACTGCGTCAAGGTTACCGAATAATGCGACAGGCTACAAGACACTTGGGAATTAATA
Source organism: Hippocampus bargibanti (assembly GCF_051943395.1). Taxonomy (NCBI): domain Eukaryota; kingdom Metazoa; phylum Chordata; class Actinopteri; order Syngnathiformes; family Syngnathidae; genus Hippocampus; species Hippocampus bargibanti. The sequence goes on from NC_142746.1 coordinate 14,587,064, forward strand.
CTTTTGTTCTCAGCACATGCATCCACCAATCCGTCCCTCGATCTTCTTCCGCAATGGCAGGGTAGCATATCAAGAAAAATGAAACTCTCTATGGCTGGTTTTAGAAAAGGGCCGAGAATCGATTAAGGCGACTTGATGTTCTTGTTAATGGTGGTGGCCCTTGGCCTAATTGCATCCATATACAGTAAAGTCTCGTTATATCGATATCGGATATATCGATAGTCCCGGTTATATCGATGCTATTTCTATGCACGCACAGAGAAAATTACATGCAAACAGGGTCTATCGATAGCCGGTTATATCGATATTGACTCCCTTGAATATCCATATAGTACAAGATTGACTCACAAAAAAAAAGGTTAAACGCTGTTTGTGCCGCTGAAGAATAATACTGATGTTGGAAATGTTATGGTTTTAAAAATGGCTTTAAGTCAGTAAATTCTGGCAAAGCACACCTGAAGTAGTTTTATGCATTTGTACTTATATTCAAAAATATATTTTGTATGATTTGTTGATGGACATTCTTGTTTTTCATACTTCAATCTGTAGATGCGTCATTATTATTTATTTTTAGTCTGTCGCCATCTTTGTCGAAAGCTAAAGTCAATGTGTGTGTGCACACCACAGTTTGATTTACTACAGCACTGCAACCAGGATACAGACACACGCCTTCCTATCCATCCATGGCTTGAGAGAAATGTATGTATTAACAAAGAATTTATGTGGAAACTAATTTATTCCAGTATTTCCTGCATTTACTATTTCAGTTGCACAAATGTAATTCATTAATTACAGCTCCCTCAAAATGCACTGGCGTATTGAGGCCAACTCCAATGTAAACAGAAAACATTTTGGCCTGATATCAAAATGTTGATATGAGACAAATGATTATCATTTCATCTTTTATATGCAGATATTTACTTCAGAATCTGGCACAACGTTAGAAGACGCAATGTTTTGGTTGAACTTGGCCTTTTTTTCCAGATTAAAAAATTCAAGTAATTTTTCAATACGAAATATAAAAACAACTAGCAGAGGCATTGCACAAACATTGCACAAAGCTATTTAGAATGTGGAAACGATGACAATTTTGGACAAAGTGTACCTAGTCTAATGTACTTTAAATGGATAAATCAATAAAAAAAACAATAGAAAAATAGAGATTGCCCATGCTCCAGAACAAATGCGTGACATTTACCACATTCTTCAAATATTAAAATATCATAAAACTATTTCCTGGGATGACTCAATCTTCTATGAGAACGCTTCATCCCAAGTATCCTATTAATTGAACACAAAAAAAAAAGTCGGGACGAGGGGGCAAGACGCCCCTCAGCCGATCTTCCCCACAGAGTAACTGGATGCAATTGGTGTCCATGTTGCATCTAAGTATAAAACTGAAATGTTGTTCCTTTGTCTCATTCACATCAAGACTTCAAGAAAAATGGCTTTACTGTCCCAATTATTCTGAAGGGAAGTGTACATAACTGATCACGCTTCAGCTGTAGTAGGATGCAAACATTCTCCCCAAAGAATGCATGTGGTTTGTTTTTTTTATTTTTAATATTACCAAGGCATTTGACAGAGAGTGGCAATTAAAAAAGGTGAACATGCATTGTCGTGCTATTGAAAAAGAATGTGCGCCCGAATCATTATAACTGACATTTGTACATAATGTGCAAGGAGTGTCTCATAGGAAATGGCAATTTGCTGCATGATGGTTTTAACAGGTCACTCACGACGGCTTTGTCACAGAATATAGCTTGCTAATATACAAATGTACTATGTACCATTTTTTAATCGCTTTTGTGATTGAATTTTATTTACATACAGTTTGGCCATTGTGAAATTGCACAACTAATAATACTGATTCATGTTTTCTCTCTTTCTCCCTTGTCTTCTTTCTACAGCACAATTAAAAACCTGAAAAATCTGAGGACAATCGAAAAGGGTGCATTCACTGACCTGCCTAATTTGAATTATTTGTAAGTATTTCCATTTGAGGCTAATTTTATTTTAGGATTACTTTGTTCAAACGTAACGCTCAGAGTACTAACGTACATTTAAAGATATTATGTTTAAAAAGCACCGGAAATTAAAGCATTAAAGTGATTTCTTGTGAGATAATAGGTGATGATGGCAACGGTGAGATAAACACAAATATGTATTGACTGTACTGCTCAGCCAAAGTAGGTCATTTAATGGTAATACCATAATGTCATAATGTAAATACTGTAACATGTTTCAGATGCATCTTTGGCACTGGGGTGAAGCATTTCCCGGACCTATCCACCATATCCTCCTTGGCTTTCCCATTTAGCCTGTAAGTAATCCAATTCAAAAATAATAGAGTGGTTGTCAGTATCATTTTCCTGTTGTTGTTTTTTTTAGGCCTACTTTAGCACCAAATGTCGCATTGCCCCTAACATCAACAAAAACCGAGCTTTTGATTCACATTTCCTTGAACTGTATTAGCACCATTTTATCTGACCAATTAGCAAAAGCTTCTGGTTTGATGTTATTTTCCAGAAAAATGCAAGCAAACATGGCCATCGAAAATATCCCCGCCAATTCCTTCAACGGTATGACAAAAACGGCCAGTGACATGTGAGTAAATGCTAAAATTTGTCTTTGTACACTATGTTACCAAAACATGGTGCAGCAATTGTTTCACGAATACTTTTTTTTTTTGCCTCTCCAACGTGCAAATGCAAGTGGCTATTCATTCCCTCGACCTTGACCAGTGAATTTGTTGACAGTAAATTTTGACCTTGACAGAAGTCTGATCGGTAGTGGTTTCAAGGAAATCTGCCCACACGCATTCAACGGAACCTTTATCAGAACACTGTAAGTGCTTCCCTTGGTGATCCTTTTTTATTGGAATAACGGCTTAAAAGTAATTAAGAAAAGGCTGATGTAATATTTTCCTGTGAGAAGAGTATTATATCAGCATAATTTTAATAGCTTTATTTTTCTAATCACAAAATAGAAAGTGTACAAGACAAAAGGAAAGAATGTCCCTCGGTTTTCTTGCCCTTCCGCACACTGGTCAATATCAGTGGGTAGACACAGTTAATGCTTTAGTCAACTCGGAATGTTTGCTGTACACACAAAAGTTGAATCACAAATCATCTCAGTGGGCGAAATGTGTGACTCAACAACTAGCACATTTTGCTTTTTTGTTGGTTAATTTATCGAGCTATTTTTTTGTTGCAGTGATTTAAGACACAACAGAGATCTGTGCAACATTCCAGAGGATGCTTTTGAAGGAGCTGAGGGACCGCTTTATCTGTGAGTTTAAAATAAGTAAATATTTAAAAGTAGCCAGTTTTTGTATTTAATTCAGTCTTTTTGGTGAAGTGGCCAATCACCTTTTGAATTAGGCATTGAACAAACGACTGACTGCTCAAATACAATCAGGATGGCTACCATAAAGCCGCAGAGAACATGTCATCTCAGCCTATTGTTTTGGTTCTGTAGCCAATGACATGCAAGTTATGAATTTAAAAAAAAAGTTAGAAATGAAAAAAAAAATAGCTAAAACACAAGGTCAAGCCACAATTTTACAGCTGACACTAATAGCTTGATAAATTACACACATTTAAAAGCAACTACAGTATTTAACAGCTGCCATTGAACTGTTAGCATTCAGTGCTACTATTTATCAGCTAATATGAAGCAACAGAAATTAGTACCACAGGTAGAGCATTGCCATGCATGATTTTGGAAAGTGGGAAGAAACAAGAGTACCCGGAGAAACCCCACATTAAATGGAGCCAGAATTAAACTCTTCACCTCTGCATTGTGTGGCCTATGGACTAACCAACCACCCACCATGCTGCTCATATCAATACACGAGTACAATGCTAAGGAATAACATATTCCTCTAAAAGTGACCAAGAGTATGTATCGTCTACCGCAGACACCGTCCAATGTCAATCTGAGGAGAGTTTCTGCTTGCCCTTGTGTAATCACAGCTATAGTTAGGGTAACAAGTTCACCATGTGTATGTGTCTGCGTGTGATTCAGGGATGTGTCCTCCACAGCTTTGACCTCCCTCCCCCGAAAAGGGTTGGAGCAGGTAAAGCGCCTGAAAGCCAAATCTGCTTTTGCTCTGAAGCGCCTTCCTCCATTAGACAGTCTGGCTGAACTGGGGGTGGCCGAGCTGACGTATGGAAGTCAGTGCTGTGCTTTCCACTTGTGGTACAGCAAACGCAGGTAAAAAATCTGTTCTTACACATGCAACATGAATTAATACTGAAAATATTCATTCAAATATAAAAACAAGTTAGAAATTAAACCAAATGTAACGACACTTAACACCCGATTTTATATTTGCAGACAAGAGGCTCTCAAGAATCCGACACCATTTTGTGAATCAATCTACACGTAAGCATTTAAAATACAAGTTGCTAAAAATACTACAAATCAGGAGGCATGTGATTTTGAAGACCAGTGGCTCAGACTAATGCAATACTTTGTCATTGAAACTGTGGGGTTTTTATGTGTGCTTGATTGAGTATTTTTTTCCTAAGAACTTATTATAAACAGTAAAATGTCATCATCCATACATGGTCTGTTCAAGTTGGAAATGTAGAAAACTTGATGCCTATGACTGCATGCCACTTATGCAAAAAAGTAATTACATTAGTCATTACCGGTAATTGAAAAAAAATGTTACATGTTCCAACCTCCACAGATGACATAATTGAAAGAAAGACAAATAGGTTGAGAAATTGACATGATGAAGATGAAAAAAAACAGCAATAGGGAAACACTTCAACCAGGCATTGTTACCAACAACGGTTAGACAAAAAGACAGCAAAAAAAAAAAGAAAAAAGATATACAATTTTAATTTCAGTCTGTACTTTTTAGTAGTTGAGCTAAATCACTTTTATCAAAGTCTCTTTTTACACTAGTAACACCCCACCATTCAGGACCAAAGATATCAATATGGCAATTCGACAATTTGCTCTTTTAACAAACAGCCAGTTGCTTCACTGGTTGTGATGGAGAACATCCATTACTGCTGACACCTCCTCCTCATGCAGGTCACACATTGTTGCAGGAGTGTGTTCTACTCCTCAGCGTGTTTTTTCAGCCAATCTGACTGCAATGGTCACCCTAGCATAAACCGTGTTCAGTCTGGTCTGGGTCAAGACTGTTGGCAGGTCACTCCATTCTTTATAAGACTAAATTCCTGAGGTTATACATGTATTTGATCAACCTTAAGAAGTTGCTTCATAATTCTGAGGTTGGTGGTTTGAATCCAGGTACTGATTGGTCGATGTAGCCTTTTACATGTTGAACTAGTATCAGCGTGAGTTTTCACAGTGTCCTGAGACGCTCTCCTAATGTCCGCACTGTATCCTACCACCACCACCCCTTGCCCCACACATCGACATCACACTACCATGACCAAAAAAGTGTTACTCTATCGCAGGCGCAATATTGATATTTATGCCTCAGAGCGTCATGATAAGGTCGCTGCCATGCCCGCATGCCTGTTCCATATACCAATTGTTATGTTGGAGAAACCAAGTGGCCTTAGAACAGGCGCTTGGCAAAAAATCAGCAAGCTGCTTTTTCAGGTATGGAGGCAGGCCGTCATTCGCATCTCAAGAAGAAGCCACATTTCTTTGGAATCAACAATGTCCAAATTCTAAATAACGAGAACCACTGGTTTGAAAGCAGTGAAAAAGAAGCCATCCGCGTTAAACCTGAAAATGTATCTCTATCATTACAGTGAGTTTTGAGAAATTAGCTATTGTCTGCGGATAAGAACATCTGGGCATCCCTCCACCTGTGGTTATTTGATGAAAAATAGGTCCTAACAGTTAAACTGCGTTGTCACCAACTGGTTTGCAAGGACAGTCGTTCACGAGCCACACGGGGAAAAAACACACAGCCACAGCCAGAGAGAATTAAACAAGCTTTACAAAAGTATCGAATTAGTAAAACGTAATAGGGATTCAAACAACAGGCACGCAAATATTTCCAAGCTTTGTTTTTCAGTTTGTTTGATGACTGATAATGTTGCCGTGTTTTATACCCCCAAATAAGTGTGTTAGCAGAGTCTTTAAGCCTTTTTGAACCGTCATTTGTTTGCAACCAATGTTGTTTGCATTTTTCGGGGGCAAATTACCAAGTAGTATTACACCCTAATGTCCATAATATGACATATTAAACTGCATCATAAACAGTAATGGACATCATCAAATTTGGGAAGCTATTTAACTTGTTTTTTTTTTCCCCCAGAAACTTTGGGCGAGGCACTGACCTCTACAGCAATCACCCACAACTGGAACATATTTGTCCCAGCCACGCCGGCATTCAATGCACGCCAGAGTCAGATGCTTTTAACCCTTGTGAGGACCTCCTCGGTCCCATCCTGGGCAACGCCACCTGGATAATTGCCTTTTTTACCATTGTTGCTAACCTCACCGTCCTGGTGATCCTGCTTTTTACCAGTCGCAAGTTAACCATCTCCCGGTTTCTCATATGTAACCTCGCAGTAGCGGACCTGTGCATGGGCTTTTACCTGATGCTCATAGCACGCATGGACTACCACTCTCGCCACGAGTACTACAACCACGCCACGGAATGGCAGACGGGGCCAGGATGCGACATGTCGGGCTTCCTGACAATGTTCTCGAGTGAATTATCAGTTTATACGCTCACTGTGATCAGCTTTGAACGTTGGTACACCATCATCAATGCCATGGATCTAAACAAGAGGCTGGGCATGCGCCATGTGCTGGCCATCATGGCTGCAGGTTGGGTCTTCTCCCTAGTAGTCGCTCTGCTGCCCTTAGTGGGAGTCAGCAGCTACAGTAAAGTGGGCGTCTGTCTGCCAATGGATATCGACACGTGGGTTTCTCAGGCGTACGTGTTGATTGTGCTCTCGTTAAACGTTGTCGCATTTCTCGGGGTGTGTTTCTGCTACGTGTGCATCTACCAGAGTGTACGCAAGCCGGCACCTGCCAATCACTATAATGACGCAAAGCTTGCCAAGCGCATGGCTGTGCTGATTTTTACTGACTTTCTTTGCATGGCGCCCATCTCCTTCTTTGCGATTTCCGCTACTCTGCACATGCCCCTCATCACTGTGTCTCACTCCAAGTTTCTCCTCATCATATTTTATCCCATCAACTCCCTCTGCAACCCTTTCCTATACACCATCTTTACTAGGGGCTTTAGGAAGGAAGTATGGCTGCTGCTCCAACATTGTAGGAATACATTTATAGCATTTAAAGCAAAAGGCCCTCAACTCCCAACTTATCTGCATCCAAATAATGCCCCGCGGGAAACCATGCTTTAGCTTCTCGACACGTTACTTGACTGAAAGTTTGTGTGTGACCAAAGGAAACACATCATCTGTCGTGAACTTGAAGAATCCATCATTCACCTGAACTGTACATTTCTTCAAAGCTTTGCTCGGGATGGAGAGAGCCCCAATCCCCGTTGCACACTTATTTTTTAAACAAACAGACTGAAAATGTCCTGCAATGGGCTGGTTGATCGATGAAAAGGTTTCTTCAGCTGTCAGCTGTACTTCTTTGACTGAGAGCTTACAGAGGGAATGAATGGGCTGGCTGGTTATCAGTTTTTGGGTGCACCTTTTGCCTACCACTCGAAATCAACAGTGTTGCTCTAGATCAGTGGTTCTTAATCATATTAGTGACATTTAAATGTGCACAAAATAAACCAGCCAGTGATGGCCAATGGTGCATGTCATAACTACAGTAATTGACATGTTGAGTCGGTGTGTCTTAATGTCCATTGCAGAGGCTCTGTCGAACCCCTGCGATTGATTCATGGAACACTGAGGGTGGTTCTTAATCAAGGTTAAGAACCACTGCTTTCGATGGAGGGTTAAGTGGACAGATGTTTCAGCGTGTACAGTATCAGTGCATGTGTACTACGTTGTCCTACTGTATACCGCAATATGTACAATGTACAGTATTGTATTATACCTAAACTATAAATGGTCGAATTTTAATTTAAAACAGATTCTTTACTTACAGTGTATTGTAGGTGTTTCAAATACCTGACATGTTTCGGCATCTACTTCCGCCTCCGTATAAATGGTCGAACCCAAATGCAATCCTTTCTATGAGAGATGGTGGACTTGTTGGATTAGTACATTTCTGTTAGCAGCTACATAAAAATGCATGCCGTGCCCAGTGGCCTTAAAAAGTACAAGCAGTAACTAATTCTTCTACAAAATTATTGGTCATAAAATAGGAAAAAGTAAAATATTGAATTCTTTATAGTGCTGATATTTAAGGCGTCCTCCATGGATGGTTCTGTCGCTAAAACATTGATTCCTAATTCCATGGTTATTCATGCAAGCATTGATAGTTTGATATTTTATGTCAATATTTTGAGGGTACATCACAAACTGAATCCCAAAACCCTTTAGCGTTATACTTCCAAAGGGACATTGTGTCAAATGTGTACTGTATTTCACTATTTCTTTCTGGTGACTCTTGTGCTTGCTTTTACCCTAAAACGATATCTTAAATGTGATATATTTCTATTTTTTTTTCAGAAGAATTGTCTGAGTTAAATATATTCTCATATCATTTTATTAAATTCAGATTCATTGAACCCTGAGGGGTTTGTAGACTGTTCAGGATGTACTGCAATTACATAGAAAATGTTTTTGGTTTAGAAAAAAAACTAAAAAAAGGGGGGAGGTTAATCATTCCTTAGTGGACAGCCTTCAGCTGCTCTTTTTGCACACTGAACGTCAATAAATGTGCAGGGGATGTACTCCACTTACTGCATCGACCTTTACTCAACACACTGCGGCATGTGTTGCATTGTCCAACACTTGCCACACGGACTGCTATAAAAACTGAGGCCTATTGTATGCAATATGCTCCGCCAATGTGCCATTTATGTGTATAAACATATTGGAATTTTTTTGTCATAGTAAATCTTCAAAAGAAAAAAACTGCAAGATTAGAACCAACAGACTCCAAAGATTAAAGCATCAAATCCCGGCTCATTTTTTAGAGAAAGTCATCATGACAACCATAAATCCCAATTTGAGGTTTATTGACACAACATTTGGTTTGACACAACATGGTAAATGCATTTGAGGAAAAATTAAAACAAGCAATACACATTGGTAACCCAATAAAGGTGTGTACTTTAAACCAAATCATGTTTTACTTAACTAGAAATTCTTGACACAAAATAAATTCACACATTGTGAAATCAAATTGCATTTACAACCCAACAAGTCATTTTATGTGGTGAGTCTTCTTTTAATTGCTCTGATGGCCATAAAATAGAAGTGTCTATTTTTGCATCATGTCCTGGGTATCAATTTCCATTTCCCACACTGTCCATCATAAATTAGCATTCCCTGTGATTAATTTGGTAACCAGTTCAATGTCACGTCACACCCAAAATCAACAGGGATAAGCTGCCCTGACCTGCCACAACCCGAGTGAGGTCAATCAGAACAGAAGGCGGATAGATGTGAAGCAATGCATTACCATTCTGCTTCTCCAATGGCTTTCGAGAATACATAATCCCTGCCAGCGTAAGACATGACTCCATCTTTCAAATGGAACTTCCAGCGATTTTTACTGCGGTGAATCTGCAAACCGATGGAGAACCAAAGCGTTGCAATGTTCAGAATCAAAGCTCAGAAACTTCATTTACTTAAAAGACGTGAACGTACTTTGTCATATTGGCAAACAACGACGTTCTCTGAGTCAAAGAGATCTGGGATGTCTTGCTCAAACACATCGTCACCGGAATTCAACGGATCCTGTTGAACACAGTGACTTTCAAATCAAAATCTAATTCGCCATCTTTTTTTTTATTCATTCAATGATCACAGGATTAGGTACGCCGTCACACTATTAAAACCCCAAATACTAAGAAATCAATGGTTTCGTAATTTTCCTGCAACTTCGTCAGGATTTTTTTTAATTAATTTTGTTTTGGTTTCACCTCAGTGCATGTGCCACCTCATGACGAAATATGGTGGACGATAGATGTGTACTTTCAGCTTTATCTTGTTTACTAGCTCAACTGTATAAAAATGGAAAAAGAAACAATTACAGTCATGGTTTGATGAGGCATGTTAGCAGGCTAATTAGGAAGCTACAGTCCATCACCTGCAAACTAAAGCTTCCAGGAGGATAAGTCTTGGAAAATAGAATCCATACCTCATCTTCCACTTGTTCAAGCTCCTCAGCCGCTTCACTGTCACTACTGGAGGAGCTGCTGTTCCCATCACTGCTCACCCCACCTTCCTGTAGAGCCATGAGGGCCTCTGCATTGATCATACCCAGGAAATCATTCTCCTCCAGTGGCACGTCTTCCTCTTCCAAATCCGAATTGTCTGCCGCACCATCCAGCTGGACAATGTCTGACAGCGCATTGTAGTTGTAGTCCAGGTCCAGCTTGTAGATATCAGATATGATAGGCAAAAAGAAATGATTTAGAGAAAATGGAGATGAAACGTGAAAAAAAATGCAACATTGAGGAAAAGTAATAGCTAATTTTGTTTAGCATCATCCGTGGATCCTAACAAATATTAGGCCCCCAAACTTAATAAATAGATCATTGTGGCATGACAATATACCAGGAATGCCCAATCAATGTGCCATGAGAGTATTTATCCGATTTCACTACATGTGTCCGAAAATGATCTACTGCACTACTACCACTACTACACTAATCCTCATGGGGACAAGCAGCTTGGATAATATATGCTCATCTATTGAGGCCGGTAATATTTTTGACAGGCAGAACAATTAACTACTGCTTCATTCGGTTGCAGAATGGTCAACCTCCATGTCAAACTTTAATAATACTTACAGCCAGTCACATGTTTGGATTGGATTGGATATTGGATTGGATATGCATTTATTAGTCTCACAGTGGAGAAATTTACATTTCACAGCAGCAAAGTGATGAAAGGAATGAAAGTAGAAAAACGAAATACATGAGCTGCTGGAAATGGAATGGAATGGAATGGAGCTGGCATATGATTTTTCTAATGTGAAACTTGTCTTGGTTCAAAAAAGGTTGGGAAACATGTCATAGATAACTAACTATGAATTTGTCTGTGTAAGCTCTCAGTCGTACAGGAGTGGTCCATCGATGAGGTTTCTTCAGCCGTCATCTGTACAAATTTGAAGGTTTCGGGCATTTCGCCTCCTATCCAAGAGGCTTCGTCAGCGAACTAAAAAAAAAGTTGTTTTTTTTAGTTCGCTGACGAAGCCTCTTCATCAGAAACCTTCAAATCTGTACAGATGACGGCTGAAGAAACCTTCTCATCGACTAACTATGAATTCCAAACTAATATGGAACAAAATACATGAACTTAAAAAATGTGAATCGGTTATTCAAAAAGTGTGTGATTGCTTCTTGTTCAATAAAATTATTCCAACTCTCAACCGTAACCCTAATCTAATTCGCTCGATTGAAATTACCCCAAAAACAGGCTGGTCGTAAAATTTGGCGTGAGCTAAATTTCTCGCTCTTGCCGCTTTTTCTCGCTCTTCTTCAATGACCTCTTTGAGGATGTCATCAATGTCACTGCTCTTAAACTGAGGGGTGTCCGTCAAAACCTCTTCATTGCCAATCTGGAAGTCAAACAGGTGAGTGGAATTTTACACAAAAATCCAGATTCTTTGGATTCAACTCTCTCTACTCTTACACAGCATATAATCTGACTCTGGTGATGTTTATACCTCAAATTGTGGATGCTCAGGCAGCGGGTCTTGCCGAGAAAATCTGCTATCCTGACCAGGGAGTGAAATAGGATCAAGTGGTGACAACGAGTCGACAGGGGTCGGCTTGACAGGGGTCGGCAAAGGCTCGCAAGGAAGTCTTTTTTCTGTAGGCTGTAATGAAGCCAGTGGAGGAACAGGAGGTTCTATTCTCTCCGTTTGCTGACCTGCTGGAGCCTGAGTGACTAAAACAGGAACGTTGACCTTGTAAAGTTGACCTTTGAGCAACAAAAACAGAGATTAGTCAGACCAAACAGCTCAGCAGAAATGAACACAATCTGTAACAGGTTCCTGGCTACCTATGTTTGGATTTAAGTTGTTTTTTTCCATGACATTGGCAATCCAATCATTAGACCTTCGCTAACTAATGTTTTAGGTAGAATTTTAAATTTTCATAAAAAATTAAATTGCTTTACAGTACACTAAAGCTAGTTTTTAAGAAACAATTAACAAAAATGAATGGACAAGGCTTGGGAGTTTTAGCGATGACAAATTGCTTTATTGTCGATGCGGTAAAAAAAAAAAAAAAAAACAATTAACTTCAGACGACATATTTTGCACATATTCCTCATCACATTTAAAATGTGTAGTTTTTATAGATCTTGCGTGAAAGACCTTACAAATATGAGTTTCGCAAGAATTTGGGCTATCATTGCTTTAGTGTAAATTTGGGGTGAACTTCAGGGATAAACAACTGTTCATTTGAAGGGTAGGATATTATAGAGTGACAGCTCATACCAGTAGCCGTTTGTAGAGTGACTCCAGCAGGTATCTGCACAGGGTAGGATAAACTAGCCGGAAGTGAAAAGGTCGCAAGGTTCTCAGAGTTGTTCTGCAATTAAATGTTAAGTACAGTTTATTGTAAAAAATATATGGGATCATTATAGTGCATTTATTGGCTGTTGTGCCAGCATTTTTTGCAGTCAATAAAAACACTCACAGCCTTATGAAGAAATGAATTGTGGTACTAACCATAATTTAGGCAACTGGAATCACAGGCAGCAGCACAACATAATAAATTTGCTCATGTAATATTTACTGCACATGAATTCTGGAATTACAGTACCCATATGATGTTCAGTTCTCTATTATTATTATCATATACATTACTTGCCTGGACAGAGAAAGTGGGAATATTCTGATTTGTGGGGATCATGACAGGAGCTATAAGTCATCAAAAAATAGTCAATACAACAAAATTCACATTCCTGCATCAAAGCTTTAATTCCATCAGGGGTATTTTAATGATAACTCAAACAAAGATTCAACATCTTGTTGCTACCTGGGTGTTCTCCATCACTGCGGCTGTAGTTGGGCGGAAGCTGCAGCACAAAGTTTGGAGAGTCGCTGTTGTTCTTCCTGAGGTCGTCCATAGCTTTGGACTCAATCATCTTTTTCTCCCAAAGCTGCACAGTAGAAGGCTAAGAGATTGACTAATTTGTCAAATGAGTCAAATCTGCATTGAAGACATACATGTCGTAAATCATCCAGGACGCAGTCTTCAAGGCCCTCGTCCAAGAACAGCTCTCTCATACTCTCAATCACGTCGTCAATTATTGACAGATAGAGCTTCACCTGCAATCATTGATCAGAAAAATCTAACACATAAGACAGGGCATATCACTTGTGAGAATGTGCAATTCGTTCTTTTAAAAGGAATTCACAGGTCTGAGCCTCAAATTGAACAAATTAAGCTAGTTTGATCTCAGCCTAAATTTGTGATTATTAGTATTGTCATTACTATTATTATTAGTATTGTCATTACTTATTCTTCGAGGCCATAATGCATTACATGCTAAACTACGGTACTTTGAATTTGCTATTATCTTGGTAAAAAATACCGAAAATTAAATTAAACGAATGCCTGCATAGCATGCCTTGGACACTGAATGTAGATGACCACTCAATTTTTACAAGTAATACTGGTCATAGTGAAAATGTTGCTGGATAATTCAGCTCTTACCACCACTGGACCTGAGTTGGTCAGCATGCTTGAAGGTAAAATAAATAGGAGCAGCACACTTTCATCAGAATTAATGCATTGCGCGTTAGCATCCAGGTGATCGTAATCAGCCTGCAATTTCCTTGTTTGCGTTTACTTGAAATGCCACCGTAGAAATAAAGTGGGCTGTTAAAATTTGCACCTTCATAAAATTACTAAATTATCTGATCCTGCAGATCCTATCGAGTTTGAATTAACACGCTCTGCCTTTTGATTTGCGAGAGTGCAAATCATAATTTGAAGTGAAAACAGCAATATAGAGAATTCAGAATCAGAAAGTCTTTAAATTGTTAGTCCGAAAATGGGGACATTTGCAACAGTGTTAAGATTTGCTGTAGAGGCAGCCTCGTGTTGAATTCAATTGATGGAGGGGTATATTTTATGGAATCAACATTTCAGTACCATACTTCCAAAGACGTGGTTTCATTTCTGTCAAAACGTGTTCAACAACTTGTGACAGTGGACATGAAGTTTTTCTTTTTTCACCTTTTGTTTTGTGTCTGCTGGAATTTTGCGAGACACCCACTGAGAAATTTTCTTATAGCGGGGAGCCAAGGCTTTGCCAGTAGGTCACTGAAAGTGCCGTGGCGACGGTTGTCACAAACACTAAACCTGGTAACACTTTGACCTCATGATATTATTATCACGCAGAGCGTGTACACAAGATTGGCCGCTTGCAGAATACACAACTGAATTATTTGTGGAAGTAAGGTTGTGCAAAACCTAGATAGAATGTGGAGGGCTCCGTTTTGCTTCACATGTCCCAAGAGCAAAAGGCATCATTTTGTTGACAAGAATGAAACGTCCATCCATCCATTTTTGGACCAGCTTTATCCTCACAAGTTGGGGGGGGGGGGGGGGGGGGGGGGGGGTCTGGAACATTCCCCAGCCATATACGCAGGGGACACCCTGAACCAGTTGCCAGCCAATGGCATATAATGAAATGTGTGCACACGAATGAATAGAGTTAGTTAACGGAGACACAAAAGAATCATGAGTCATGAAAGTTTATTTCTCATTTCAGAATCAGAAAACCTTTAATCGTCCCACAACGGGGAAATTTTACTTTGGTAGGAGAGGATTTCGGTAGCATATGTGACGGGTGTCACAACAGTGACTGTCTTCATCTCCACGATGCTGCTGTATTAATGAAGACGAGACGCGTGGATGTGTCTTTTTATTTCTTTTATTTCTGCAACACAGTATGGCAGAAGGGATGGGTGAAGTCGCATGGGTTTCGTCTTGTGATTAACCTGAATCTCCTCGAGATTGTTCTCAAATGCAAAACATTCTAGATAACAAAACAGAATTAACAACGTGTGATCGTATAGTGGTTATTTACAGAAAAAGAGAATACAACACAAGTTCACTGTTATTTACAAGATGTCCCTGAACGCATCATGGGCGGAGACTCGGCAGAACACGCGGTGCGCTTGTAATGGCTGGCGCACAGTTCAACCAGCCACGGACACTCACGGGCAAATGAAACACGACACAAGAAACTAAATATTGTTCAATAAAAACGAAATGAAACAATTATTACCTGCAACACAGTATGGCAGAAGGGATGGGTGAAGTCGCATGGGTTTCGTCTTGTGATTAACTGCGCAATAGAAAAGCACTATGAAGCTAAGTTCCACTCGACAAAACGTGAAGTAAATAATGACACAAAAAGTAATCTGGACTCGAAATGAATAAGGGAACTAATTAGATAACACTAGACAGTACAAAAGGGGAAACAAAATAAGATATTGTCATGAAAATGCGCGTTAATCAAGACCAACAGAAAATTGCGACTCACCCTGAATCTCCTCGAGATTGTTCTGGAAACTATGGGCGGGACATAGTGCCACACTGTGCGCCGTTGCGTCACTTCCTTCATAATTTAATAATCTAAGTGCACAACTCCGTTACATACACCCCCCTTAAATTATGCAGAAGTGAGGCAACATACACACGGAAGACAACAGAAAGACCAACAGGCACAATAGACAAGGTTATCGGGCAAGGATGTACGAGGAAGTCAATCATAGGAATTCTTCTTTCAGAAGTGTGAAGGAATAGGGTGGTTCAAAACCCATCCTATCACAGACTAGTAGAAATGCCATTTACATTTCACAAAACAGCACATAACTACACCCGTTACTGAGAAGCCATAAAGATAATGGCGACAATTGGCACACAGCACAAACCCCCAAAAAAAATCAAATGGTCATATTAAACCCACATTAATGTTGGCATCCCGACTCTCTGATAGGACATTTCACATATCAGCCTGTCAGGTGGTTTAACTGTCCTACCACATCTCGTGAAATTGATGGGGCCCTGTGTGTCTTGTGGTTGTGTGCAAATTACCGCCTCAAGTTCAGTCTCATCTGGGGGTGAGTCAGGGGTTGAGCGTGCTATGTCAAACACCGGGTCTGTGGAAAGTTCAGTCTGTGTGTGGATATCATGGCCTGCTGACAGACTTCTCTCACTGACATCCCCTCGACATGCATCGGCGGAATCATGCTCTGAAGAGAAGTGCTCATGTTCCTCTGTCTGAGCTGGAGACTGCATGACCCAGTTCTCAGTGCGCAGCTGAGTGTCCTCCTGATCATCAGGGACTGAGCTTTTGTCACTCCCACAATGTGCGTCCATCTCTGACCCCTCTGAACACGAACCAGGCTCCACCTGCCCCGAGAATGTCAAGAAGTCAACCGGGAGCAGTAAGTTCCTGTGTACGACCTTCTCTCTGCCTGTGGCATCATCTCGGATCCTGTACACATTGATCAACGGCTTCACAGACACCACGTCATAAGGGGTTGACTCCCAACGATCCGCAACCTTCCGCTTGCCCTTCTCGCCTCGATTGGCTAGTAGCACCTTGTCACCAACAGCCAATGGCGACCCCTTGACTTTGCGGTTGTAGATCTGGGCGTGGCGGGTCTGTTCCTTGGCTGCATGCTGTTGAGCAATTTGCACGGCTTCAGAAAGGTCTCTCTTCAAGGTGCTCACAAACTCATTGTGACTGACAACATTGGCGTTCTCCAAGACATGATGGAACATGATGTCAATGGGCAAGCGAGGGACACGTCCAAACATCAAATAGAATGGCGCAAAGCCCGTCGTCTCATGTACTGTGCAGTTGTAGCAGAAAGTCAACATATTCAACATTTGTGGCCATTTGGACCTAGACTTTGGGGGAAGTGTTCTGATCATCCCTCCAAGGGTCCGGTTGAATCTTTCTGCGATGCCATTACCCATGGGATGATACGGTGTTGTGTGGGACTTATGCACCCCTGCCATCTCAAGAAGATCCTTGATGAGTCTACTCTCAAAGTTGGCTCCCTGATCCGAATGGATCCTTTTGGGGAACCCATAAATGCAGAAGAACTTGTCCCACAGGCAGCGGGCAACTTGCTTTGCTGATTGGTTCCTGCAGGGGAAGGCGAGAGCCAACTTTGAGAAGTGGTCGGTGACGACGAGGACATCGGTGGTTTTCTTGTCGCCGGACTCTGCTGTCCAAAAATCAATGCATACCAGTTCCATTGGAGCCGAAGTGCGGATGTTCTCCAGGGGTGCCCGGGCGTCTGGCTCGGGAGTCTTACCCAAGATGCACCTCTGGCACTGCCTTACATGTTTTGTAATGTCTTTCTCCATCCCTGTCCAAAAGAACCGTTCACTAGCCAAGGAGAGTGTCCGAGAACAGCCCTGATGACCAGCCGCGTCATGCACACCATGTAGGACTTGGTGTTTCAGAGACCCAGGTATGACGAACTGAAAGACTCTTCTGTTCATGTGGCGATCTTTCCTTACTCTGTAAAGAGTCCCGTCACGAACTTTCAGCTTCTTCCAGTGCCTCAGCAACAAAAGAACACAGCTCGTCTCAGCTGCTCTTTCATGTTTGGTAGGTCTCATATGTCGCTGCACATAGAACATGACTCGGCTGACTGTTGAATCTTGGTGCTGCAGGTCACGTAACTGACTATGGGGAATGACAATGGAAGGGTCTTCTTCAGGTAGCTGTAGTGACAATGGGGTTGCTCCAGGGAGTCGAGAGGTCCCGCCAGTCTGATGGACGTCTAAAACTGCAGACACCTCCTGCGCATCAATTGCACTTCCAGAAGACTGATCAGGAGCTTCTCCCTGGGAAACTTCTCCATCATGATCACCAGCCATGTGGACAGCCTGACAGTTGGTGGTGAAACGGAAAGCATCCTGTACAGTCTCATTCACGACCCCTTGGACTCCATTGAGTAGGTATTGGTAGGGTTCTTTCACCAGGCGATGGCTCACGCAAGACTGAACGAAGGGTTCTCGACTCAGTGCATCAGCCACTATGTTCTTGGGCCCTGGGACGTACTTCAAGTCAAAGTCATATGCTGCCAGCTTCGACACCCACCTCTGCTCGCAGGCATCTAGTTTGGGCTTCGTCAGGATATATGTCAAGGGGTTGTTGTCAGACCATGCAGTAAAATGTCTGCCTTTTAGCCAGTGGGAAAACTTGTCACATACGGCCCACTTTAAAGCAAGAAATTCGAGCCGATGTGCAGGGTAGTTCAATTGGGCTCGTGACAGCGTTTTACTCGCAAATGCCACTGGTCTCGCAACCTTGTCATCAGGCTGAAGCTGGGAGAGGACAGCTCCAATGCCGTCAAACGATGCATCGACTGCCAGGATGAAAGGTTTCTCAAAGTCAGGGTGGGCCAACGTTACACTGTTTGACAGATCGTGCTTCAGAGTCTCGAAGGCAGTTTGACATTCAGTGGTCCAGTCCGCCGGTGTCAACTTCACATGACTTGATGCATCCGATGTGGGTTTCGACCTGCGTCTGGCCTTACCACGGGTTTTCTGGCCTGAAAGGAGCTTGAAAAGGGGCTTGGCCTTGATGGAGCAGTCCTCAATGAAGTGCTGATAATACAACACCATTCCCAAGAAAGATCTAATTTTCTTCTGCGAGGGAGTGAGGCCATCACTGTCCATTAGGTCTGGTACCTGTACACTGTTTATCGCTTCCACCTTTTCAGGGTCTGTCCGTACCCCTGACTCTGAGACAACATGGCCAAGGAACTTCACAGATCTCCGAAGAAAGTGACACTTCTTCGGAGCAAGCCTCAGATTATGGTTCTTCAAGCGGGAGAAAACCATCTCCAATCGCTCAAGCGCAATCTCTTCTGTCGGACCAAAGACCATGAGATCGTCAAGATAGCACAGGAGGCTGGTGAAGTTCTTGTCCCCGAAAATGGAAAGCATCATCCGCATGAATGTAGCCGGGCTGTTCGAAAGGCCTTGTGGCATCCGGTTATATTCATGTAGGCCAAATGGGGACGAGAAGGCGGTGTACTTCTTATGGTCCTCAAACAGGGGCACATTATAAAATCCCGAGGTGAGGTCCATGGTGGAGAAGAAGACATTTCCTCCAAGTGCGGCAAGAGCGTCAGCCTGATGGGGCAATGGGTGAGCATCGCGCTGTGTCCTCGCATTTAGCCATCTGAAATCCGTGCAGATGCGCAACTCCCCATTCTTCTTCCACACTAAGACCAATGGAGATGCATATTCACTCGTGGATTTCCGAATAATGCCTTTTTCTTCCATCTCATTGAGAGTCATTCTCAGCTTTTCATATTGACTTGGTGGCACTCTTCGATAAGGCAGGCGGAATGGTCTCTCATCCACGAGGTGTATCTTGTGCACAAATTCAGAGGCCTCTCCACAGTCCATCCTGTTCCGTGAAAATACTGCTTCATATCTCTCAATGAGTTGGAAAAGTCTGTCCCTCCACGTATCGGAGACAGCACATGCATCCAAGTCCAGATCATGTAGTCCAAGCTTGTCCAGTGCTATTTTGATGTCTTCTTTGGACCTTGGCCTTGCGGTGGCATTCTGAACAGATTGGGACATAATTTGGATGTTGTCAGGTTCAGACAAGTCTTCTGTCGCAATGCAGGGAAATACATCTGCCAGCTTTGTGTTTCTTCTCAACACCACTTTTTCAGTCGAGGGGTTGATGACCCTCACTGGGAGCCATCCATCGCCCCACATCGGTGTGATAATCCGGCCAACCAGAATCTTCCTGGATCTGCACCTTGCTTGAGTTGGTTCAACTATGACCGTGCTGCCAACTGACATTGGCGCGCAGGCGGGAAGCTTAGCCCAAACAAGATGTTCACTCTCTGGTTGCAACATCACACATTGCTGCAACTTCAGCGTGCCAACTTTGTCAGGAATCGTTCCACCCCTCCATTTCTCTGTGTTGGAAAGCAGTGAGAAAAAGTGGTGGGAGTCATCATCAATCGAACTACCGGGCTCTGACATGAGCCGCCAATAGCCTTCAGTCTTCCGCATCAGGTGAAGGATTTTCTTAATGGCATTGCTGCCAAGAATTATGTCGTCGGTTTGTCCAGGCACCACAAACATGGGCACAGCTAGCTTGCAATTGTACACGATTATTTCCAAATCACATATGGCCGAAGGCGTCACCTGATGACCACCACATCCTACAATGACAACGTCATCTGCAGAGTAACGTTTGATGTTAGGGTTGCACACTAACAATCGTGCCATAGCCGACTCACTCAATGTGCAACCAGTAGAGCCGCTGTCAATCATTGCGGTCAGGGAAATGCCTGCGACAGTGGCAGTGGTGTAGAACAAGCTATCTGACTTCAGGACCTTGTGTGTGCCTTGGAAGATAACAGTCTTCTCCGTGGGGACACTGGAAGTGAGGGACTCTAATATCGAATCAAGATCATCTGTCGAACTGTTGGGAGGGTCATGAACTTCATCCGCATCATACTCCCTTGGATGCGGAGACATTAGTTTCCCGACAGTAGTGATCTTGTGGGCTGCACTTGTGTGGGGCAGTTGCGTCTGGAGTGATCAGGTGAAAAGCACAGAAAACAAAGTCTTTTTTCGCGGCAGTGAATAAGCGCAGAATGGTCAGCGCTAGCACAGACAGCACATGGTAGCTTATTCAAACCGTCCACCATTGGAAGCCTTGACTTGCGTCTACCAGAGGCAGAGGGATTGTTAGCTCCTTGCAGCAAAACTCTTTCCAGCATGGAAATGACACGCTCAAGATTTGCGGAGTCGGGTGGCCTGGCTGAGTGGGATATTTTATCGTTGTCCTGACATGCTGTATTCTGAAGCATTTCACTTTTATTTACATGAATGGGTTGACTGTTCGCCGCAGCTGGAGTGGCAGTCCTGGGACTCATTTCTGTCTGGTACTCATCCAGGATGGCTTGGACCTCAACTGCCGACCATTTATCCACTGTTTTTGACCTAAATGTCATGGAAAGATCTTTGGATGGACAATTTTTAATAAACATCCGTGTTACGTCGAGGGAAGAACAGTCGAAATCTCTGCCCTGTTCTTTGAGACGATTGGTGGCAACTTCAGCTGCGTTGTTAAGCCTCAACCAGTAGTCATATGGGGCCTCCTTATCCCTGGGCAGCGTGGTGTAAAAGTCTGCTAGAGGGAGAGGTGAACAAGGGGCAGTAGAAAAATGCTTGCGAAGAAGGCTATAGATGGCATTTGGGTTCTGGGTTACATCAACTCCACTGTTTCTTGTGCTAACCTTGACAACATCTTTAGCTCTACCGCTGATGTTCATGAGGATTTCCTCTGCCTGATGCTCAGGAGCTACTTTTGCTCTCCTTATGTAGTTCCTCATTAGGTCTTCCCACTCATCTACATTCATTTGATCAGTGTGGTCACCCTTGAAAGTCGGGGGTTCACGAACTTTCCTGTGCGGTAGTATCAGAACTTGTGATGAGTCAAGACTTTGTGTTGTTGTGTCAATGGGCGTGTCATGTGGGAATGAGGTGTTATGCATGGGGACGTTATGTGTTGGGCTGAGATGTGCAACAATGCTGTCTGCCAGCTGCTGGCCAATGTGTCTAATTATGTCGCTCATCTGACCAACTACGTCAGGTGACTGAGGTAAGGGATCTGTCACTGGTGTGTCAGGAGTCTGTGCGCTCGTCTGAGATGTACTACACCGGGTCTGGGAAGGAACTCTGTCCCCACTAACATAAGTGGCCTCAGCTAGAACCTGCCCATTCCCCTCTACTACATCACTCTGGATGGGACTCCACACCTGTAACCTGGTCGGGATGCCTCTACCTCTACCAATACACTTATTAAACGGTGTGCTAAATGTCCCTTGGAAGGAGCTCATTCTCAAACTTCACAAAAAAAACTTACAGGAAAAAAAAGAAGCACAACAATTGCAAAACAGCAGCTCAGACAATCAACACACAATTTAAAGAACGGGGTCGACACACCGTCCACCGAGTGATGGGATGAAGACACTGTGCAGCATCGCGGTCCCGGTCCGAAGTGGAGAGTCACTTGTGATCGACGGGTCACGGCACCAATGTGACGGGTGTCACAACAGTGACTGTCTTCATCTCCACGATGCTGCTGTATTAATGAAGACGAGACGCGTGGATGTGTCTTTTTATTTCTTTTATTTCTGCAACACAGTATGGCAGAAGGGATGGGTGAAGTCGCATGGGTTTCGTCTTGTGATTAACCTGAATCTCCTCGAGATTGTTCTCAAATGCAAAACATTCTAGATAACAAAACAGAATTAACAACGTGTGATCGTATAGTGGTTATTTACAGAAAAAGAGAATACAACACAAGTTCACTGTTATTTACAAGATGTCCCTGAACGCATCATGGGCGGAGACTCGGCAGAACACGCGGTGCGCTTGTAATGGCTGGCGCACAGTTCAACCAGCCACGGACACTCACGGGCAAATGAAACACGACACAAGAAACTAAATATTGTTCAATAAAAACGAAATGAAACAATTATTACCTGCAACACAGTATGGCAGAAGGGATGGGTGAAGTCGCATGGGTTTCGTCTTGTGATTAACTGCGCAATAGAAAAGCACTATGAAGCTAAGTTCCACTCGACAAAACGTGAAGTAAATAATGACACAAAAAGTAATCTGGACTCGAAATGAATAAGGGAACTAATTAGATAACACTAGACAGTACAAAAGGGGAAACAAAATAAGATATTGTCATGAAAATGCGCGTTAATCAAGACCAACAGAAAATTGCGACTCACCCTGAATCTCCTCGAGATTGTTCTGGAAACTATGGGCGGGACATAGTGCCACACTGTGCGCCGTTGCGTCACTTCCTTCATAATTTAATAATCTAAGTGCACAACTCCGTTACACATATATTGATTATCAGTCTTCACTGAAGGCCTTTGAGTTCACTGTGACCAGGATGAATCGTCAAGTAATAAACAAAGGATTTTATTCAATGAAAATACATTCCTCCAGAATTTAAACTTGATAAAGGCTTAGAGGCCAACAGCTTTTAGGCAGCACAAGGGGTGAGATGGTTTTAATGCAGAAAAAAAATTAAGACAATGAGTGAGAGTCTTGGCTTTCTGTAGCAGCAAGTTGAATGCAAAGACATATGATGCATAATTGATAACACTATTTGCCAATTGCCTGTGTCAACACGCTTTCACTGTGGAATCATTTGACAGCTTTTAAGAGCAATGTAAAAAATACCGTATATGTTATTCATCACTGCCACTAAAATGCATTTGAGTTGAATCAAACTACTAAGTACAGTGATACCTTGGCTTGCAACCTTAATTGGTTCCCAGACAGTGTGTAAGGCGAAAAGTGTGTATGCCAAAAATTAATTTCCCATGGGAAACCATTAAAATGAGAATAATCCGTTCCCAGCTCCCGATAAAACATAATTTTCTACCTTCTAATTTTCTAAGCCTTAAAAATACACAACATATACCTTATTTTATGTATAATAAATGTGCTATGGTATTATAATTAAAGAAATAAACTGTACTATATAATAAAGTTGTTTTATTTACCTTTGTGATGGTCTTGATGGAATGGAGTGGCCGGATTCAACAGCATTAAACACTTGATGAGGAACGTAACCTTCTTCTTTCACCATCTTGAGGAATGATCCCTTGTAGGTGCTTTCTCTGTGATAATTTTATCTAGTTCCTTATCAATTGTGTTCTGTTTAGCTGGGTTGATAGCTTTTCGCATCATGTGTACAGATGGCTTGTGTGGGTTGTTTGTGGAGCCTGATTGATGGCATATTTTAACCTTGCAGTCTACACTCTGCCTTTTAACTATCAAAGTTGAAACAAAGTCGGCTGCCATTTTGTTACAAGAACGGGCTCGGGCTCACTCATTGAGGCAGCTCCGTGTACGAAAAAAGTTCGTATGCCAAGGTAAAGTTCGTATGCCAAGGTGAAATTTTCATAAATTTAACGTTCGTAAGCCGAAATGGTCATAGGCCAAGGGGTTCGTAAACCACTGTACTCCAAATTACAAAAAGAAGTGGCTGGTTGTGTTATTGAAGCTATGTCACTCTTCCACAAGTGGTTTAGATTGACATATATTTTGATGTCAAGCATTACTGATATTCTAGTGCAAGTTAATGTGCTTACTTGTCAGTTGAACAATGCAGAATGAATGAGATGCTTCGAGAAGGGGCCATATCTTTGAATACACGAACCAGAATAAAGTCAAGTGTGCGACACGAGGCATAATTGCCAATCCAATTGAAATCTACTTATCGCAAACAGAAAAATAATGCTCATTAAAATCTCAGCCTGCCATTTATTTCGGCTTAAAATGAATCTGAAGAGCAGTGCACATGACACAAATGCAAGCCTCCAGACAGTTCATATACATGTTATTTTACTTTTACCCATTACATGTAAAGTGCAAGTGTTAGGATAATTAGGCGTACAATCTTATAGGACTGAACCTTCATGGCCAATACTGGTAGTATCAAGCGATGTGAAATTCAGACGAGTATTATGCAGAAAGTCCCTTGCAATCCATCTCAATTTTTTTAACATCACTGTGTCATACAACCGGATTCTTTCGTTGACTCTGTTTCAATCAATTTCTTCTCCACCTCCACCTGAAAAAAAAACACATAGGTATGATGCGAATGTTCCAAAGGCAAGGCAGCCTTTTTTAAAGAGTGCTTTCAAACACAAGCTGAGTATTGTATTGGTAAGTCAATAAATTACGCCCACAGCAATGACAAATCAAAAATAATTTATTGGACCATTCGTGAATGGTAACGGTTAAAACATTGGAAGCAAAATAAAGATTCCACCAAAACAAAAGGGTGTAACCTTGATTTATTAATCGAGAGGTGCATCTGAAAACTCTTCTCCATATAGTTCACCGTGCGACTACCGAAGAATCTTACCTGACAATGATAGCGTGTCCAGCTGGTCACATGCTTCAATGGCTGGATGTCATTGACGGTGCCGAGTGATTTCACCGTAGTCTGTGACACGACGGCGCCCATTATCTCACATTCTATTGTGATAAAAGGATACCAGTCGCTTGGGATTTCCTGATCAGATCCCAGCTCGAGCTTGCAGGAGAATGAATGAGGGTGGTCGATTGCTGCAGGCAAACAAACAAGGTCAGGCATACACTACTCCGATAAACCAGCAAATATATTGTCGCTTTCCAATGAAATCATGTCCTGTTACTCAAACTGTTGACTGTTTTGTTTTCATTCAAAATGGGAAAAAGAAATAAACAATTTGTTCTTCTCCATATCAAATGTTTCATCCAAACGTTCGGAAAGGGTTCATATACTGTATTATCCGGTGTGTAAGGCACACCCAAAAGCCGTCATTTTCTTCAAAATCCTTCCCTGCGCCTTATACGCAGGTGCGCCCTATATGTGAAGTAATTAAGCCATAACAAGTCTTGCAACTACTGTCGGCAGCCAGCGACTCCATTTCCCTCTGTAGAAGAAGTAGTATGTAACCCGAGCCGTTACTGTAGTGCCTTATACTGTAATATGGCGTGCCTTATACTAGGAAAACTTTGATATATTTATATATTATATTTGGAAAATGTTTTTCATTCATTGAAGGTGCGCCCAATAGTCTGGAGCGCCATATATAGTTCGAAAATACACCATTTATTGGAGGTGCGCCTTATACGCCGGTGCATCTTATACACAGGAAAATACTGTATGTCTATGAAATACAATGAAAGGCTAAGTGGAGTAGACGTTGTGGTCATTTATGTCAGTTACGTCTGTGTCAGTTTATGTCAGTTAGTTAGGGATTTTTACTCTTAGCAGAATGGCCAGATTCATGTACCCCACAAAAAGAGAACATCGACATTTAACTGAAATGTCTTTTAAAATAATAATAATAATAATAATAATAATAATAATAATAATAATAATAATAATAATCAAAAAGCACCAGTAAAGCATACAATATAAGTGTTGTTGAAATTAATCATTTCATTTGGTGGATGCACGGCTTAGTAAAGATTGTCTATGTGTTACCTGTATTCTTTGCCGGGAGCCTGTCAATCTTCCACATGACAGCAGAATAGACATTTTCGTATTTGACGCTGCCGACTGACACCTGCATGACAGGCTGCGACTGTGCAGTGCTGAAGGAGCCCAAGCAGGCATTTCTGTTCATACGGGCCTTCAACGATCTCTGGCGTAGCAAGGCCGCTGTTTGTGTCATTTTGACCCAGTCCCCCGGTACCGGTATTCGAACTTCTATGTTCTCACATAGTGGATACGCGTCCGATACCCCGATGGCGGGGAGGAATGTTCCCGACATATTAAGAAAGGCCTGAAGCTCAACATAAGCCCCTTGAACAGTGACGACAGATTTTATAGAGAAAGGAATTTCTGTGCAACCCAAAAACATCGTCTTGTACCGCATCAGCTCCACCCTGCAAGCATCAGGGGGACAGAACTTTATCAGTCGAGACATCTGAAACTCTGTTTCATTGACACACTTGTGTAAGGAATAGTCTTTGATCTCCATCCAGAGCTCATTGCCTTCTTCAGATCCATAGCTCGCATTTGAATGCAACAAGCCTAAGTCGTTTAGGGCAAGAAAGCAATCGCCGACTCCATTAAGGAAAGCGAGGCAGTGAATCTGGGTGAAGGCAGTCCGCTCCAAGACTCCTCCAAACTTATCTTGTTGTACCCAGATGTGGTCAGTGACCTGCAGGGACAGCTCCTGTTCCTCGTAATTACGTCTGGGCTGGTGGAGCATAGGCAGCTTGAAGATTTCCTCTTCCATGGAAACCACCAGGTCTTCCATGTCTTTGTGTACAGTGGAGCCAAACTTGAGCAGTTGTTCGACTTCTGCTTCATGATTCACCTCCAGTTTGGGGTGGTAGCGTTTCTTTTCCGTATAAGTGAAATGTTCAACTTTCACTGTGAGGACTTTGCGGGGTTCACTGTAATTTTCAACCTTGAGGTCCGAGAGCCGACACTGAGGCAGTAGCTGGAACTCTTTGAATGGCTTTTCAAGCCCTTTCTCATAGTACATCTGAAGTACACCTCCGGGCAACAAGCGGAGGTAGATGGGTCCCCATTGTCTTGAGGACATGCGATTCTTTTTTTCTGGAATCCTGAGCATCACAGGCCAACCATCTCTTCTGTGGCTACGAAACATCCCTCGGGGGACAAACTCAGAGGGCCCTTCGCTTATAACTTCACCTTTTGAACAGAGTTCCATCTCATCTCTTTTGTGTCTTTCTGTCTTTCCGCTGTTGTCCGATTCTGCTCGGAGGCCTTCAATTTTGTTGCAAATGAACAGAGTGTTCTGGAGGTGATTGGGTGGTGGCTCGTTGCCATCTTTGGTCCGTATAAAGAAACGCGGTAGGTTGTTTTCGGGTTCAGAGTCTGAGGAGGAACTGTCCGCATCAATGCTGTGTGCACAGCTGTCCCAAAAAGGGTTAAAATGTCCAGAGTTCCCCTTGAAAGTGGGGAAGGGGTTTGGTCCATTTGAGCTTAGTCTCAGGGATTCTGGTGCAGGAGATGGAAGAGAAGTGGGAGATGCACTGGTGAAACTCTGGAAGAAGTTGCTTTCCTCCCTGGAGTTAGAGCGAAATGGAGATATTACTCTTGAAACGCCACCCACGGGGGTGAGAAGCGGTGTGTGACTCGAAACACATGGACCTCCGCTGACACTTGACTGGTTTGGAGGAGATTCCAATGAGTTGTTGAAGCTCCAGGAAGTGTCTCTGATAGGAGGAAGCACTAATTTGAGACCATTAGGGCGGGGTAGTGCTTCTTTGATACACCCTGGTGACTGTCTGGGTTTCTGTGGGGAGGAAAGTACTGCGTTGTCATCTTCAAATGTAACCCAGTTCGAGTTATTGGTGGAACACATGGCTGATGGCCCTTCAAAGTAAAAGCTCTGTCTTTATTTTACTGCACAGAGAAATGTGCATCTGCAAGAGAGGAAATTAAAGGAAATAATTAGAAAATCACATATGAGACTAAATGGAAATCATCAAGTATCTTGAACAGCTTTACAAGAGAGCGCAAGTCAAGTACATGCATTGAAATAAAATGCAGATTGCAAATGCCAGCGCATTTGCACACATAGAAGCATCAAATGACAAAGGTATTTTGTGACATTAACCAAGTTAAGTCTGGGGCTCTCACTGTGCCGCACAGTGATATTTTCGTAGTGAGGTGCATGTCCGTTCTCAGATTGCCTTGGTGCACTCCAACATTGCTTTTAAAATAAAGTAATAGCTTTGCATTCAGATGACTCCATCTTGGTCGTTCAGCTTGAATGTAGATGAGCACAAAGATGTGCACGTTCTCCTTTATCAAACTTGTGAACAACATATCAAACTGGTGAACAACATAGCCAATAAACACCAGCATTTTACAGATTACACCAGTGTGTCGTTTGCCCCTGGAAATCACAAACATTTAAAATCCATTTAAAGAAGACCAGCGCGTAAATCTGCCCCCGTGACCCAACCTGGATGGATGGAAGAAAATGCATGGATAGTCAGAAAGAATGCAAATAAATTTGGCTATAAACAAACAGAAAAATGTGTTTTTTTTACATGAGTTCATCTCTTCCAGTAGATCTCACTGTTTCTTCTCAGAACTTGTGTTCACAAATATAACTACAAATAAGGAGCTACTTATTTTTTTGGAGAACAAAAAAAAAATCCATAAATTCCTTTGGGACAACCAGCCATGCACACAGGAAATGGCAATATGCTCACTTTTGTCTGGCCATACAACAAATACTGCCTAAAAGCAGCTTGGAAAAAAACATACCCACGAACCTATTGCAAACACAGTTACAGATAAAACGCAAAATATTTCTGAGTCATATCAGTCATATCAACAAGCCAAAACACATAACAGACAGCCAGACAGATCCGAGTGAGTCAAGCAGGTTGTAAATGGCATTTTTTTGCACAAGGCCACCCTATTTTTGATATCAATCATCAAAGGTGGTTGGTAAAAACTAAGAGCATCATGTGCTGATTGGTGAGTAATTCCAACATGTTCAATCATGTGGTAAGTTAAACCAAGCGTGTGAAATATGACGAGTTCAAGTAAGTGGAAAAATGATTCCATGATAAAAACAAACGAACAAAAAAGCTTGGGAAAGAACAACCATATTAGACTTGCATTTGATGGATATTGATGTGACCACAATCGCTGTAATCAAGTGAAGAGCTGAGAACGTGATGACCCATTTCCAGAATCAAAGTGTTGACTCATCAGTCAGCGAGCAGAAGAGAAACTGATGGGCAGCACACACAGGAAACACAACGTGAAACAAGTCTTTTTTAAGTCAGTTTCATTCCCGTGGTCCACAGTTCTTTCCCATCCGCTCAATAAAAAGTGGAAAACTAAAACGTTGAGAATCGCAGTCATTTAAATGTTAAATATTTCGAAGAGCTGTATAAAAGCAGATTTGCCTTTAGAACGCAACCACATAGCTGCCTCAGGCAGAAATCTGGTAGTGCTGCAGCAACCCTAAATAAATCAAAGCCCCCTACCCAAAATGTATTTATGTCCCTTTTTTAACAAAAGCTAGGGATTAGTTAAAATATGTTGAGACTGATAAAACAGTACTGAATTGAAAACCAATACTTTCACAACAAAAGTACAGTACTCCTCCTCTTGTCTCAAAAATGGTTTGGTCCACCCCATCACATTCACATCTTCACCAAGAGCCCTGGGCAGGGATGGTATCTTCCAATCATATGAAATAGTGTGAGTGAACAGGATTGACCGCCTTAAATATGGATGTAATATTTAACTCCTCTTCTTTTCCTCTCGGCTTTTCCCTTCAAGGGGTAGCCACAGTGAATCAGTGTCCTCCATCTTTCCGGGCTTGGGACCGGCACAATAAGACACTGGCCTATGTAACATATTTCTTAATTTATACCACTCAAAATCAACATGCAATTAAGATTACCAGACCTATTTTTGCAGAATTAATCACATAAGGCTGTTCATGTTGTTAGAAACTATTTGACATTTTTTCAGGAAGGAGATATTACAGGCAGTCAAAGAGTACATATGTCTTAACTGAATTCCTATGAGACAAGCCCATTTTTGAATTGTGAAATAAATTGATGTCTCTTATGATGTCCTGTCGCATGTGTGCGTGCGCGTGTGTGTTGAATGACACAACATGATGCGCCCCTCTCCCCATGCCACCATTGTCGGATGTGCTTTCCGTGCCAAAGCACACCTAACCTTCTGGTTCTAGAATCGTCCCTGTATACATTACAGTTAAGCCGTTTGGGATGCCGCAATCGGAGAACTCCATGAACTATATCGCGCATTGGCCAAGCACCATGTTGAACAAAGTTTCATTTAAGAAGGTTGACTTACTATGGTAAACTAAAGAATTAAGAATGCTCACTGTGCAGGTGTACCCATTGAGAGCACACACCGTGTTTACCTTTTGAAGTTAAACAAACAAACAAACTGAGGGGCCAAAATGTCCGTCTCTTTATCTTGGAAGGAGCAACTGCAAATGTCAGGACTGGCTTGGAAAAAAACACAGGACTATGTACAGGCGTCCCTGCACGATAAACCCAAGCCACTGAGACCCACGATCTGACGCCTGGACACTGTCTCGCGAACACGCAGGCCGCTCCGGGTTCGCTGCATAAGTGCCTTTGTTTTGACTTCAGTCAACTTTTCAGCGTTTTCATTCACAATCGTCACACGCTTTTCAACAGCAGACACCACTGACCCAAAACACTACGTAGTTACGACTGACAACAATCATCGCAAAAACATTAGCACAACTTTTACTAAAATCTCAGTGCACTGGAACGTCGCACCAACTATCAAAACTCCAATGAAAATAACCACGAATGGGCCTGAAGGCGAAACAAACTTACACCCGTTGAGGTCATCACTTCAAGTTTGATGGACGCGTATGTTGGCAGGATTGTTGATTCTCTTCAAAATGGCAGAGAGTGAATCCCGAGAGTGTTAACGGTGACGGTCTTCCGACAGGACACCGCAGGAAGGAAAAGAGCCGCGCTGCGTTCAGGGAATATGGGAAAGGACACGCCTCAACTTCCCCATATTTGAGCCGTTACGCCCGAAATTGAACTGAGCTGAAAATGATTAAACTCGTCATAGCATATACCTCATGATATTATTGCATATCCACAACAAATTAATAGTACCAGATTTTCAAATTGTGAAGACACTGCAACTTTAGACAATAAGCAAAGTCTATTTGCTTTGGCAGCCACATATGCAGTACAGGAACATGTATACTGTACTCTATACAGAAACCGAAAAGCTTCAAGGTCAGTGGTGGCAATAGAAAGAGAAAGATGACTTTAGATCATTGTTTCCATACCTCAAATGCATTGAAACATCTTAAATCACTGATGGTAATTTCTGTAGTACTGCATTGGTGCACACTGTGTGAGTGTATAGTTCCCCCAAAGTCAGCTGAGATAACCTCCAGCTCCCTAAACAGGATAAAACGAATAGAAATTGGGTGGATGCAGTGACGTGCGGTGAGGTTCATGGCTGGTGAGGCACTGACGTCATCACAGTCAGATTTACAAACATGAACTCCACAAAGTAGCTTATTCACCATTTGATTGGCAACAGTGAACGTGTTTTGTTTAAAATGTCATGTCAGCATTCAGTCACAATCTGTAGCATAGAAAGAAGAATTAAAAAAAATGTTATTGTGTTAACTTTACTTATAAATGAAGTCCAGTGAATAAAGTCCTCCTTGATTAGTCCTGTTCCGACTGTATGTTTTGCGTCTTTTGTGCTGAGAATGACCGCTCCACTGATGCTGTAGTAGGTGGAACAGTGAGCACGAGCTGGAGCAACTTTGTCGCTTCAGGAATAGTTTCAATGAGATCCTTCTTGGCCAAAAAGCTGAGACAGTCCGGTGTTGGTCTTCCTTTAATTATTATCTACTGCTTCTATTGAAAGTCCAGTTTAGAAAATTCTTTCAATTTAGATATGTAATCCACCATTCTGAAAATAAAGCCAGGCAACACGAAAAAAATGACTGGATGGTTGCACTTAACTTGCTGTTTACTGCAGCTTGCTGTCACTAATTTTATTATTCTGCAGCCGAAGAGTCGCAAGAAGAATCTCTAATCACCAGCGCCCCCTGTCGTGAGGCAGGAGAACTGTGTGCCTCACCTGAAGTTTTGATAAAAATAAAATAAACACTGTAGTACAGTGTTTTTAATGTACAGTGACTGTACATTATATTTATTATATACACCAGCTAAACTGTAGAAATGTAGTTCATATACTAAAAGCTTTTGAATACTTTAATAGCGCTTTCATAGCGATATGCAGAGGGACAGCAATGTGGTCTCATTGCAGAGCAAGCCAGCAGTTAGGATAGTGATTGCGCAATCCATGGTGAGGCTCAGCCGGCTGCTGCCTCACCACTCGTCTCCACTTAGTATTTGAACGTTAAATGTGAAAATTCAGCGATTTTGAAAAAAAATCAAAAAAATGTGAAGTTAAATGGAAAAGAACGTTAAAGTACAAATCACTAAATAAATACAACTGTTTAATTTATTTTGTCATTTGATATTTCCATGATGACAGGTGAGGCATAGCCTCACATGCCTCCCCTGACTGCACGTCACTGGGTGGATGCATATATTAGAATAACAAAAACGAAAGAGTATCTTTACACGCTTACTGGTTAATCACGAGTTGGCCTTGAATGCTTAGTTGCATTCCTTTTGGAAATGATTGCATGAAATGAGTTTGCTATGCACTTTCAACCCAAAGACATTGAAAGATCAAAGCCGTTGAATACTGTGCCCTTGAATATTGTGAGATTAAGCGGGTGTCAACTAGCACTAAGAGAACATGCAAACTCCACACAGGAAGGCCAGAGCTGAGATTCAACAGCAGAACTGCAGGAGTGAGACAAAACTGTTTGTTACCATACAGAGAGCAGTCGTCGGACCATTTTCTTGAACAAAGTAATTTACACGATTGGGTTTATTTACTGTTCATTCCAAATAAAAACTGAAATTATGAGCAAAATCCCTTCAACTCTGATCCTTTTTTTGACTTGATGCACAGCTCAAATATATGCATGCATATTACAAAAAAATGTGTGAATGAACATTAAAGTTAAGATGCTATGGTGTCTAAGGGGAAATTAAATCCATATTTTTCCATTTTCACTATCTTGTACTTTGTTGAAGTGGACGCATGGAAATGTGTGCACACACAGAACTGTAAGGTGAACTGCATGCTCACACTTATAAATTGGCCATATCATATACGGTATGCTCACACTTATAAATTGGCCATATCATATAGGAGTATATGCTGCCAAGTCAACTACCATATATGTCATATACGGTAGTTGACTTGTGTGTTTTGAAGCAGCATCGGCATCTTGTGTGAAGCAAGAGCAATATAAAGCACTACAAACTACAACCGATTTTTTTTTTGCAATATACATGTAATCCTGTTAAATAAATTCTGAAACGGCTCACCATGTCAAGTTAAAGGGTGTCATCTTGTTTCCCAGTACGTGACTTAACAAAATAAACAAACAAAAAAATGCAAAGGATTATGCAAAGCCAGCGCATTGTAAAGAGAAAATCCTCTTTATTCTGATGTGCACACACATTGTGGGCTTTTGAGACGTTTACACTGTGAGGATACTAGTTCAGTTCTTTCCATCATGTGAAAACAGTTGGTAAATCCTTGACCGAGTGAAGACCAGCAACCAACCACCAAGAGGCTACTGTGCCTTCCCTCATCCTGTCACAACAAGCCAGAACTGAAAGTGCAGCTGCACAAATGCACGCTGCATGAACCAGCTTGTCTAAGCAACACACTGAGTCCAGGCAACAACACATCTCACAATACAAACTTGAGACACACCTAAAATAATTTGAGACTTCATATTTTATGAAACATTTACACGTTCAGTGATAATACACAATGTTATATTCAGTTTATGTGCATTTTGAAGATTGAAACATACAATTAACCATATACTGCAATGCATTGACTAAATGTATGCTTACAATAACTGCAAGACACAATACATTTTGAGGCTCCAACATTCCAACAGGAGGTTGTATCAAACTTATTTATAAAAAAATGTTAACTACGGTTGGAAAGGAAGATCGCACCTTGGGATTAGATGCTTTGCAGGCTACAACTTGTCCATTTCTTTCATGTAAACAATTTATCAGTCAGAGGTTCTTGGCAGACTTCTGCAATGACTCTCAATGAATAAGGTATGGTTTCAAGTGTTGATTTGTTGGTTAATCGTTGGAAGCCCTTCTTAGCATATGCAGTGCGAGGAGATTTATAGTATAAAGGCGTGAAACAATATGTGCATGTAAAACGAGCAACACACACATTTTGTATTCAGTGCAAAGCAAAACCAATGTTGTATTCCCACACATACACACAACCAGGAAAAACAGAAAAGCTGATTGATTGAACAGGGTTTGGTCTTTATGTCAGACAATCTATTCATTTCCTGTGGTCCGTTTGGAAGGCCCCATTCTGCTCTGGCCAAAAAGGTCAAACAGCTTGCAGCACAAAATACACGGTGCTGTGTTAGGAGGAAAGAAAAGGCCTTTGAAACTTTGCTTGTGATCTGGTATTGGGTACATGGTGGTCTTTAGTACCAGGATGCCACAGTGTGGGTGTGTGTCGAGGGAGGTTGCTTTTTGGGAGGCTTCAGTCGTTTCAAAATGCTCTCATGATGCCATTACTTTTGCGAAGGGAACCGCTAGCGGCCTTTGTTCTTCTTGGTGTTTGTCTGTAGAAGATATATATACAATCATATGAAAAAAAGTTGGCTTACTTTGTGCCGATTTTTCCAAGAGCAACAAATTACTTTAATTCCATAAAGAATCATAATAATTTCATTCCGTATGAAATCATAATCACGAAGAACAATGTCAAGGATATGTGTGCATTCATAAATTGTATGTAAAATCGGGGATTTTGAATTCTTGTTTGAGCTGCAATATGTGGTTTGCCTCGGTTGTCTTGCCTCCCATTGTACAACCCTTCGTGAGATTGTGCAAGAGCTGCATGTGAAAGGGAGGCATCTGCGATAGTACAGGTCATAATTTATAAATGATTTCACCACACTGAACGGAGGTGAAGTAAAAAGGAAAACACACCAATTTGTGTCAGACGTATGCCCGCAAACTAATGACTCAGGTTTACTTTGCATTCCTTTAAGAATCTAGAAACACGCTGGGTCTTGTTTCAGTCCTTGAAGAGAAAACCACCACCTACAGATCACGCACATATTCTTTCCTGCCATTTGAAAACATGTTCTTAAGCAGGCCAGAGCATGCACGCACACCCACACACTCACACACATGTAGCGGACCTCTTCAACTCAGACCTAATGTCTTTTTCAAATGGTGCCAGCAGGTGTGTTTCCCATCAGACTGCGTGGTAAGCACATTGCTTCTACTACCTCTGTGTCCATCTCGTAACTGGCAGAATCTTTACAACGGCACGGCTCACAGGCTGAAAACATAACTTAATGTCTTGAGAGGTGCTTGAGTTTTCACACTCCTTAGAGTTTTCATCACCCAAGCTGCCTAAGATCACTCATTAGGGTGCCACTAATTTCATAAAAAAAATCATCAATGTATAATACTGTATAGTAATACTAGTATTTCACTATTAACTACAGGTATTTGAAAAGTTAGCATACAGCAATTGCCAACTAATATTACAATAAATTGATCTCCCAAATGCGTACCTTTAAAAAAATGAATGGTGCTGACTGTTTTCAAAGAAAATTAACTTGTTTCCTTGGAAATGTCAACAAAATCCTGCAAGGGTTATTTAGCACTCCTGTTACCCACCAATGAAATAGATTATTGTCAGTGTGGATAAATGACTGCTTCTACAATGTATTGTCTCAACCAGCGTCTTTGAAAATGATTAGAGTGATTGACACCTTTATTATTGGGCTACATTTTATAAGCGTGAAATAATTCCCCTCATGTTCACCACCATGTTGAGTGTTAACAGTGGAAAAATAGCTCATCAGCAATCAAAATATTTAATGATGATGAATTAAAAGGGTCACATTTACAGGTCACACAAGTGTGAGCAGATTTCCAATATACTCGCTCTGCCACACATTTTATGGGCATAATGCGACTATGTAGGTGCAGTCTGCAAACTCAGATATAATACATGCATAGTTAGCAACATATCTCTCTTAACTTTTCTTTGTAATCTTAAATTATTTAACATTTAATTTGGGACAGTATGAATCGGAGAGATGTTATCTGACACAATAAAGACGACGGTAAAATAAGTGCTTCAATTTGTAAATTCACCATGAAGAGTGGCGGCAGACAAAAACGTATCAAGGTGCCCTCATTGGATGGGTTTCAATCATTTAAGAAACCATTAAAAAGAAAGGATGCTTGAGTGTACCTTGCTGCCCAGTTTAAGAGTGTCGATCTCTTCTCTCTGTTTGCTTAATGTCTCATTCATACTACACAAATGGTCACTCATCATGCTCAGCTGATCCTCATAGCTCCTCTTGGTCGTGCTCAATTCATCCTGTGCGGCACACGACACAATGTCAACTGAGGGAATAAGAGTGTGAAGAACTCGGTGCTTTTGTTGGACAATCAACATACCTGCAAGTGCGTGATGTTTTGATTGGCACGTTTCATCTCCTCGACAAAAGTTTCACGGGATTTCTCTGCAATGGCTAGTCTTTTGGCCAAAGCGCGACACTGAAACAATAAAGTAGTAGGTTTTTTTCTGAAGGTGACCAATAGGTTCAGGAACAGTTTATCATCTCTGACGCACAAAGGGGACTAGGTCCATTGCTACTGCTAGGGTACAAATTGGAGAAGTACAGGGTGACCCAAAAAGACGCATACCCATGAATATTTTAATTGTGGCTTTGATTAAAGAGCTATTTATTTCAAATTACAACCACACATTATTCAGTTTATGGAAGACCATTCGCCAGAGTTTCAGCTATTCCTGTCTATGTTTAGTCAATTTATGGCTTTCCAAATGTACACCATTTCGTTGCAAGCAAACCTGTACCCGTCTGACAAAGTTGTCAATCACTTTTGCACACTCCTCTTTCGGGAGGGTGACCCAAAAAGATGGTGTCCTACTGGGTCCCTCACTTCAGCAATGTTTTCTACGGAAATTTTGTGAATTTTGAAATTTGCAGAAATTTGTGAATTTGCAGATTATTTAACTGTGTGATTATTTTATTTAACACAGATTATTAGACTATGTAAACTAATAGTACTGGTGAGGAAAGGCAGCTATTTGACACCAGAGTTGAGGAAATTGTGTTTTTAAAATCACCATGAATTAGACAAAGCTGGACAACCCAATATCACATGAGGTGTTTTAATTTAAGAACAAAGATAAGGGACACATAGCGCCGACTGATCGTCCCTCTGCTCCCTTCCCTTCAAATATATGGAAGGAACACATGTTTTATGAATCATGACTGATGTTTTACATCTACTCTGTAAGAAGCATTAAGATGACTTGTGATGCTAAATGGCTCCAAAAAACGTATTTACTGAAAAGCAATTATATATATATATTTTTTTTTTTTTTTTTTTTTTTTTTTTAGATAGACTTTCAAGTGAAGGCTTCACCTCAGAATAGAAATGCACTGCTTTGCTGTCTGACGCCTGGAGATGAGTGGTGAGTTCTCCCACTCTGGTCATGTAGTGAGTCTTTATCAACTGCTCCCTGGACTCCTCGTCTCCTACCTGCAAAACACACGCAACATCCTGCAATGTTCCGCACAATTTATCCATGGAGTATAGACTGCTTTGAACTTTTTCATATAAATGCATAACCACTCACATGCTCAGCTAAGGGCAAAGTGCACAACATGCCAATCTGGAAAGAGGAGACATAAGCACAGCTGTTGAGTAAACTGCTACAATAAAGTCTGCACATAACCTGCCTGATCAGTGAGCCATGACCAGTTCTGGACTGTGGGGGCACTGTGAGCCTCTACAACAGGTTTCTCTTAAGTGCTGCCTCATTAATCACTATGCAAGTATGGGAACTACAAGAACATACAATAATTGTTCCAGAAACTCCAGCCATACATTGGAACTTTTTTTTACAAGACCAACTTAAAAAGTGACTGTACCAGGCTGGTGCACATAGTTTCTTTTGCAGTTTTCTGCGCTGTCTCCACTTCCTTGTGATTCTGTGTCACCGGGCTGACTGCAGACATCTGCGAGTTCTGACCTTCCCCAAAAGCCATAGCGAGCTGTGCTTCCAGGTGTGAGATACGCTGGTTTTCTTTTTCAAGCCGCACTTTTCCAAGCTGAGCTTCCAGGAGCCAGTGTTCTTTTTCCTGCTCAAGACGTGCAATCTTTTCCTGACCCTGCTGCACCTGCAGAGAAAAAAACAAAAAGAGGCACACAAAGCAAACCAAGCATAAAAATTAAGAAGCGAGGAGGGGAAAAAAGGATTCCAGCGAGCAGGAGCTTTTTCTTCAGCAATTTCGATAATGGTAAAATAGTGCATTCAACTTGAAGTAGCAATTTTCCCTGTCTCAGCCTCATTCAAAACAGTCACATAACATCTGCATACGGCCGGATGCGAGCATATTTTTTTACTATTAGCAGAAACAGCTTCATACCTGTTGAGTGAGACCTTCTCTACTCTCAGCGGAGCTTGTGAGTATCCGGCGATTTGACAGCGCTTCTCTGTATGGAACGGACTGTGGCCGGGGCTAGACTCACGCAGTGACAAAAATAAATACATGATGATGCAATAGTTGTCTACATTACATGTGCCTAAAGGTGTTTTTGTATCCCACAACGGCCAACTACTAATAGTATAATAAACACATTGTTAAAAAGCCAATTTTAAATATAGCTCTGTACTTGATTAATACAGCAGTATGTTAAAATTAGTAGGAAGAGGCCGGGAATGCTTACCTTGTTGAGCGAATGAATGTAAGCAGCTGCTTTCTTTTTATTGGAAAGCATAATCTCGGCCTGCAAGGGGTTAAAGGCGAATGTGTTTCCTCTGGGACCGTAGCCCGATGACGTGAAGAAATCCAAATTGTTGCTGAAGAATGTGGCAAGCTGCAAGAAGCCACACACATTATGGCTTGTAAAATTCAACTCATAGTAGCCACTTCAGACAAAAGTCAACAGTGATGGATAAAATAAATGTCTGTGCAGTTAGGATTCCTCCTGCAGAGATGCTCAATCTCAAAATGTTCGATTCACACATCCTGTGCCAGCATGTGTGCAAGCAACCGCCCTGGGCTTCTCATCAGACACGTCTTTATTCAAAAAGAGAAATCGTTTCTCGCTAAGTCTAACTGGGGAGCAGCTGCAAAAACTGTGATTTTTGACAGTAGCTTTGAAATTGTAACTGCTG
The DNA here is from genome assembly GCF_051943395.1 of Hippocampus bargibanti. Classification (NCBI taxonomy): domain Eukaryota; kingdom Metazoa; phylum Chordata; class Actinopteri; order Syngnathiformes; family Syngnathidae; genus Hippocampus; species Hippocampus bargibanti. The sequence goes on from NC_142746.1 coordinate 14,626,561, forward strand.
GCCACCTGAGTTCTGCCTTTAGTGGCTATTTAGCATCATGATACCAACCGCTGTCAAATCTCGACTGTGCATCAGAAGGCATAATGTGATGCAAGCATTAGAGAGGAACCACGAACCAGGTTGCTGATCGCCCCCCATTGGCCATACCTTGCCTGTGCTGTTGGTCAGTGAGCCGAGGGAGCCCAGCAGACACTCGGTCGTGGTGAAGAGTTTCTGTGTGGTGGTGGGGAGCTCCTGCTCTAAAGTGGCCTTCTGGTTGTAGTGTTTGGACATTTCTACGTGCACACATGAACACACATATGCGGAACAGTAAGAATAGCAAGGGATGTATCTGTATTGCAACCAATTTGAATCAGATTTCGAAATGAATGCAGATAGTGAACGGACACGTACAGGAAGTGTTGCTAAAAATTGCCTTTCCATTAAATATTTGGTCAACGTGTTTTTCACGTCAAATGGTAATTAGTCAACTCTACAATAGTTTCATTCGAGGCTTTATGCAAATGTTTAATATCCTAAGTGGTATCATGAAAAAGTGTGAAAGGAAAGCTGTGCTTGAGATTGTCAGGTGTATCATTAGTTGTTTAGTTTGTCTCAATGTCAACCAAGTTTCAGTTTGATTTTTTTCATCATTTTGGTAAAAAAAAAACAACAACCCTACATCATGCATGATGAGATTACGACTCCTTTCCCTTTGTTATATAAGGAAACCGCCCATTCTCCCAACATCTGTTTATGAGGGTGGCAGGTGTGCTGTAGCCTACCCCAGCTCATTTTGGGTAAGAGGCAGGATACAGCCTGAACTGATTACCTGAAAAAACATGGGCAGACAATTTACAATGAAGACAAAGGGCCTGGCTCTACCACATGTCATGGTGTGGGCAGTAAAGGAAGTGAAATTAAATAAAAACCATCCAGAGCACTGACAACGGTCATTAGACACTGTTAGTGGAGAAGTTGTCTTCCCATCCAGTTGGTTATGTCAAAAAAACTAACTGATGCCTCAATCACTGTTCTTGGGGCTGACTTCATACCATATGCTCATGACAATCTTATTGTTTTATTCTGTACACTATTCTGGTGTCTTGTCTTTTTAAATAGACTTCACCCATTAAAATAACAATTGAAAAACCACTCGAGGGTGTGTGAAAGCCATCCATCCCTATGACACGGTCAACCATCACAGAGCGCCAAAGTGTCTTTGCATCCGGGTGGGGTTCAAATATTTTATGTGACTCAATCTGATGTGAACTAAACGATCATACAGTTGAAATGGCTGCTTACCTTTCACAACATCATAAAGACTATGCAGGCAAGCCGCCAATTGGGTGAAGACAGCAGACGTGCTACTTTGTGGCATTCGATCCTGGTGAAAGCCTGAGACAAAAAGTGCACATTTATATGGATTTTTTTTAAAGGACAAAATTATAAATGAGGTTTGAATGATTCATGTTAACCTACTTGGAAAGGTCAACAGGTGAATGTAGTTCTGTAGCTTGTCAAACACTAAAGTCACTCTTTTCATATCATTCTGTAGTTCCCGGTTCTTTGCTGTCAGGGTTGCAGTGCAAAGTGGTGTCTGGCACTCCTCCTCTAGGCTGGGAGGGTAAGACAGTTAAACAAAACATCCTCCTCCACTCTCTGCGTTTATCTCACAGATGCAAGAACACCACTGACCTTTTTAGTTGATAAGGGAGAAGCTTTTGGAGGAAGCGGGTATATGTGGAGAAAATGTCACTGAAGTTCTTCATCTTGTCCACAGTCTCCTACAAGTCGACAAGATAAAATAGACTTTAGTCGGATCCAAAGACAGAAAACACAACAAGTCTTTGTAAAAGCATCTCTCACCAGAACTGTGACAGTGTCCTCCGTGATACTTTGGTGTAACTGCAGAAAACTGTCCTCCAGGGGGCGGACATACACTGCATTCTCATGCAGATACTGAGAGAACTGTCAAGAGATAAAGTTTGTTACCCTTACCACCCATTAATTTTAAAATTGGCATCAGATGTTGTGTATGGTTGCTATTATACTAACCTTCTGATTCAAAGGGGAAATGGACTCAATAGAGGAGTCCAGTGGATAAATGTGGACTCTCTGCTCAGTGTAAGAATGGAAATTCAGCAGGCCAGCTACCAGGTCTTGAATGAAGCTCAAGGCTTGACCCGCTACATCTCGGGCTTTGAGCTGAATTTGGAAAGGAGGAGGGGGGGAATTCAATCAAAACCACAGCATGTGCTCATTTTAAAAACACCCTTGATGTTTGAGATCCAAATCTAAAAAGAATAAACAGTACTGTACTTTACAGATGAGTCTGTTTCTTGAACACTCACCTGATGTCTTCGATTGTGTGCGGGCACATTTAGACTGTTGTAGTCACTGAATTCTGGAGAATTTGAGAAGGAAGATAGTTCAATATGCATAATATTCCACTTATCTGATCCTAAATGTTGAGGACATTCAGATGAACCGCACAAGGTACTCTGCTTACGACGGCACTGACTTGAGTTTTCAAGCTTATGGCGGACAATGAATTAACACACACATACGAGAAAAGAATAAATTGTCATGTGCCAAAATCAGATTTTTACATTGCACAATGGGCTAAAATTGAAACAAATATTTACTGACTTTACAAGACCATGAGCATAGGGGAGGAATTAGCTTTGTCAGGCTCCAATTTACAAATTTGTTTTGAATTCATAAACGGAGAAGCCAATGTACATACTAACTGAAAGATACAGTCTTTCTCCTACATTAGTGAGAAAAATTCCGACAGTAAACTTTCATTTTTGAGCACAAACCACTCACTGGTGTCGTTAAAGAGCACTTTCTCCTGAATGACACTGCTGCTTTGTTTCAGTTGTCTGTTCAGTTCTGACTGACATCGCCTTAACTGCTGCTGACTGCACACAAAAAGGTTCAATAGAACAATTTATTAAACCAGGGCCGAGGTGCAAATCCATCATGGAACTTAAAACAAATAAAAAACAAGGAGACGTACCACTCTTCTGTTCTCAATCTGCAATCTTTTCCCTCCCTCTCCAGAGTCTGTGTTTTCACCTTAGAGGAACACACACAAATAAATTCATGTCTACTTACAATCGCATGATAATTCATCCTTTTTGCTTTTTGTTCAAGCACATCCTTACCTCCAATCGCGCCTTGTCACTCTGCAGCCTTTCAATGGTTTCTGTGTACTTTGTAGAAAGTCCATCTACGACAGTCTGGTGGTGTTGAGATTCTCGCTCCAACTCCTTTAGCCTTGTCTTCATCTCAGCCTCCTGTCTCTTATGCTGCTCATCTGCCTCGTAAAACTAAAGGACACAGGAGCAAAAATAATGAAGACTCCTCAGCTGTTCAGGCCTAAAAATAATCTGCATTACCTGAATGTGAAGCCTCTCATTTTCTTCAATCTTTTTCTGCAGGTCCTCGTCAAAAACACTTTGTGTCCGCACACCATGGTGTGAAGGAGAATCTCCTTTGTTCTGAGAGTGGAACAATAAAAGCATTTAATAGTTACCATCGAAACGCAGGAGGACAATTTGTTGAGTATTTCTTTTCTGAGATAAACAGTTAGCCTCAAGCCACTGATCACAAAAATAGTGATATCATTTTGGTCAAATAGCACATAATTAAAGCACGTCTGGCAAACAGTTCTGAGATTGGTAGACCAAATCGCAGCTCAGGCCATTCTGTGTGTATGCATATTCTCCCCTTGCTTATGTGTTTTCTCCAGTTAGGATCGATACAATAACTTTCCAATATATAAATGTGAGTTCCGTCACCATGATCACCTTTCCCCTTTTGCCCTTTGCTTCACTAGCAACTAGCTCTTCTTGAAGAAGTTCCACCCTTTTCGCCAGCTGCTGGTTCCGAAAGCTGAGGCTGTCCATCTCCTGCTCCTGCTTCCTAAGGCTCTGATCCCTCTGCTTCAGTTGCTCCTGAAGAATGACAAAGACCCAAACACCAAAAACAATGGAGTCATGGTGCAGCAAACATTAGGATTTTCTGAGGTCAAGCCATATTTCTGGATAAGGGTCTTCATTATTAAATGTGTGACCAAACATGGTATCTGGTATGACAAGACTCTGACAAGAATTGATTCCAGTTCAAAGCCCAAAATTGCAGGTCTTGAGTGTCACACATTCGTCTCTCTATTAGCACAAGTCAATTTCATAAAACTTTTGCTATATCTCAAAATAAAAGACATTTATTTGGCTCTGCAGCATGCGCGACAGGACAGGGGTAAATATCTGAGCAGGCAGTAAATTAATGCAGAGGTGTGCTCTGTGATTTGTCTTTTTTTACTTTGAGTGATCCAGAGTTGGCCTGCTCATCGATAACTGCCTTCTTCAGCACTTGGTTCTGGGCACGTAGCTGGAAAAATATAGACAACAGGATAAAATAAAGATCACTCCTTTTTTAGTGAATGTTATTTCAACAGAAATCACACTTGTTGAAAACCCTGAACAATACTAGCCCAACTGTCTGTACAACTACATAGTCAGCACTTCCTGAGCGTGATATAGCGGTTCACTAACTGGTTCATCCATCAAACAGGAAGGAGCACACACTGACCAAGGGCCATACAGTCAGCTGACATGGAAACAAAGGGCACATAGAGGAACAAACAGCCATTAGTGTTATTTAGAACTAATTTAACCATATGGAATCCTGAAAAAAAATGACTACATGTTGTGTGGATTCCGATATTTACATGCAACATGCCTCGACACCACCCACACAAAAGAAGTTCTTATCCCGTGACTATAAAGTGTCCTTGAGAGTTTTGAAAGGCGCTTAGAATTTAAATGTATTATTATTATTATTATTATTATTATTATTATTATTATTATTATTATTATTCAAGCAAACGAGTTTGGTCAACTGAAGTTTTATAACATTCTAATCAATGTTTCTGTTTAAATACGAGTTTGAACATTCACTATAATGTGATGAGACTGTTTTTCGTTTCAGGGGATTGGATACTATTCAAAAAGAGATAAGGCAAATGTATTTCGAAAGGCTATCTTGTGTGCTGCAGGTAAATAAAATAATCAAAATGTCAATTCAATATCATTACTCAGAAGTTATTTAAAATTGTAAATATTAGCACGAAAAAACTACAGTTAAAGCACATTCATACACTTATTAAGAAGCAAAAGTGAGCGAATAAAACCTACACGTGGTGCACTTGATTCCTACAATATTGTTGGGGAAGGCATTTGCATGTTGAACCTTACAGGAAAATACGCTTCATGATATGGTCACAGTGAACCTGTTTCATTGAAATGATCAATTGAATAATTTCGCACTGAGTAGACAAGTAAAACGTTAGTAGATAATGGAGTGGGGACAGGGAGAGGGTAAAATCACATCTAAGCATTTCTTTCGTGACAGTCTATCAATTTGGAATCAGACATTGGACAATGAAAGTTACTTTACCTTTGAGTATTCCTGTGCCAACCTGGTGTATTTGGTCTGCAGATCCGTGACATTGGCCATAATTTAATCTAAACCCTGCCGCGTGCGGTGTTGCCTTCTTCCCCGTACGATATGATTTCCCAACGAAATTGAGAAAAAGTCCTCACTCAGTTTACCGGATGCAATGAGTGAGTGATAAGCAACCTCGGTTAGCTCAGGTTAAAAGCCTCCAAATATGACGTTCTTGCGAGCTTCTTGTTCACTAATATAAATAATTTGCTGTGCACACCTCGCTAAAATGCGAGAACCATCGTTTTCGGACAACGTGGTCATCTGATTTACGCAATGGGGTAAATGCGGATGTTCTTCGGACTTTAAAGGGACTTGTTTGAGTTAGCATTATCAGCGACGACAACGCGTAAGGCTAACTTGTTAGCAAAGTAGCAAAACACAAGCCGGTGATCGTAAAGAAAGCATTAATAAAGTTATCCGGAACACTACTCCCTCCGTATACTATCAAATGGGAAGAGTGGCTGTTGTTACATTGGCAAACAAAGCCTTGACGAGCCAGTCATCACCAAAATGACATTTCTTTTTATTACTACTCGGCGATCCTACCAGGCAAAAACACAAAGGTCAGAGGTCAAGGAAAACGGGACTGTTGTTCTATTCTTAGTGTGCCCTCTTGCGGTTGGAGGCATATGGTGAAGGGCAAAAAGAAAATTCAACTGAGGAAGAGAGACATAAAGAGAAAGAGAGAGTAAGAGAGAGTGAGAGAGTTTTTAACTTTTAGAATGATTTATTGAATTAGTTCATTCTTTTCACAGGAGCATTTCACCAGATTTTAGTTTAAAACATACTTTCAAATGTATCAGTATTGGATAAATCATGATTGATGAAAAACACTCATGCAGATAAGTGGCAACAAAGATCACGCTACAGCACTACTTGTGAGTCGGTTATCAATCTGTGAATCTGACTTGCAGAATATTTTTTTTCTTTTCCAGGTGAAATGATATGTGGTTTATTGATGAAAATGTTTCTTCAGCCGTCATCTGTACTTCTTTGAAGGTGTCGGACGTTATCCAAGAAACTTTGTCAGCAAACTAAAGTCTTACTGGTAGTTTAGGCCCTATATATATATATATATATATATATATCGCATCTCGTCCAAGGTAGGGGCAAGGTAGTCCACACTGAAGGGGTCTCACTCACTGAAGGAACAATAGCAGACATTGAAAACAGCTACAAGTACCTCGGTATACCACAGGCCAATGGCAACCTCGAATTAGCAACAAGGAAAGCGGCTACGACCAAATACCTCCAGCGGGTGAGGCAAGTCCTCAGAAGCCAGCTCAATGGCAAGAACAAGACCCAGGCAATAAACAGCTATGCCCTGCCAGTGATCAGATCCCCTGCAGGAATAATAAGGTGGCCAAAGGAAGAGATTCAGACCACGGATGTTAAGACCCGAAAACTCCTCACCATGCACGGAGGGTTCCATCCCAAGTCCAGCACCCTGAGACTGTACACAAGCCGTAAGGAAGGAGGCCGGGGACTAGTGAGTGTGAGAGCCACTGTCCAGGATGAAACATCCAAGCTCCATGAATACATCAAAGAGAAGGCTCCAACGGATGATGTACTCAGAGAATGTCTCAGTCAATGGGGAACAGAGGATGAGGTGCTGGAAGAGGGACAATCATGGGAGGAAAAGCCCCTACACGGGATGTACCACCGAACCATAGCAGAAGTGGCTGATCTCAAGAAGTCCTATCAGTGGCTAGAGAGGGCTGGCCTAAAGGACAGCACAGAGGCACTCATCCTGGCTGCCCAAGAGCAGGCCCTGAACACCAGAGCCATAGAGGCAGGGATATACCACACCAGACAAGACCCAAGGTGTAGGTTGTGCAAAGAGGCACCTGAGACAATCCAACACGTAACTGCAGGGTGTAAGATGCTGGCAGGGAAAGCCTACATGGAGCGCCATAACCAGGTGGCTGGCATAGTCTACCGAAACATCTGTGCGGAGTATGGACTGGAAACCCCAAGGTCAAAATGGGAAACACCTCCCAAGGTGGTAGAGAATGACGGAGCAAAAATCCTGTGGGACTTCCAGATACAGACTGACAAGATGGTAATGGCCAACCAACCTGATATCGTGGTCATAGATAAAGGGGAAAGGAAAGCCGTTGTCGTGGATGTAGCAGTCCCGAGTGATGGGAACATCAGAAAGAAGGAACATGAGAAAATCGAGAAATACCAAGGGCTCAGAGAGGAGCTGGAGAGAGCCTGGAAGGTAAAGGTGACAGTCGTGCCTGTGGTGGTCGGAGCACTTGGGGCAGTGACCCCCAAACTCGACGAGTGGTTGCAACAGATCCCGGGAACAACATCGGATATCTCGGTCCAGAAAAGCGCAGTGCTGGGAACAGCACGGATACTGCGCAGAACCCTCAAGCTTCCATGCCTCTGGTAGAGGACCCGAGCTGAAATGGGGACAGACACCACCCATGGTGGGTGAGACGAGGATTATTATTATTATTTTTATATATATATATATAAATCAGATGATATCTGGTTTGTTCATATTATTTGTTTATAAATTAAACACAGCCACTTAATTTGATTACATTGCAAATAGTTCCTATATGAGAGTATATGAGGGGGAGCAAAATATAATGTTGTATATGATTGCATTAAAGTATTGCTATCAGACAAAATACATGTCAAAAGGTTGGTTGGTGTTCCTTGTTTGGTTTGTTCATGATTGTAATTGGAGCTATTGTATACTCCCGGAATGAATTAGTATATTCTGTTAATGTAGCACAATGTCAGAAATCCCATACAAATGACCCAAAATTGAATTTGAATTGATAAGAAACTAATGTTATTCCACAAACACACACCAAAGCCTCTTATAATTAGTTTTGTGTCACTGATCAACTTTTCCACCAAATCATTTTGGATGGAAGGTGTTGATGAACATTTAAAGATAATCTAATAATTCCATGACATCATTTTGACTTCAAGTAAAATGGCGCATTGCTAATGCAGCCAGCGCTGGTCAAATCCTTGTCGTTTCATTTCCTCTAATCCAGTAATCTCTTCACATAGAACACACATTTAAACTGTTGTACAATTGAAATCCTGTTGGACGCTTCAAAATATTTTTATGTAGAAGGGAATATTATTCAGCAACACAAGAAGCATCCTACGCCACATTTGTATGAGGAAAACCGACGCTGCAGCCAGTGGCTCCAGTATTGTCTGGTTGCCTGGCAACTGTCGGCGTGGCGTGGTTGCCAAGGCCATGTGTGTGTGTGTGGGGGGGGGGGGTGCTCTGATTTCCAGTTGAATTAAGGCAGTCAGTAGGGAAAAGCCCCCACCTCCCTACTCCACACACAAGACTCTCTTGAACAATAGTGCAGTACCAATGGGCCCACGTCTCTTGATCAGGGTCACCACCGTGCTCACCCGTCACTCTATGACAAATTAACTGAGCAAATTAACTGAGCAAAGCATGTGTTCAGGACATATGATGATATAGCCATCCCTGGAATGATCCAGGTTAATGTGAGGTGCTATTCTGGCAGCCTGTCATTTTGGAATAGGCAAGTTAAATTAAGGAAGCAGTGTGTGGCGGGGAGTCACACACGTGCTGCTGATCACAGATTGTGCAGTCAAAACACGACTGTAATAGTCAGACTTGGTGGGTAATATTTACCAGCTGTGACATGCTAATGTGAAAACTGAGAAGGCTGCCACATGAATGGCTAGTTTTGGTTGAAAAATGGGCTGTGATTAGCTTATACGAGTGCTTTGGCACTCACAGCAGGTGGAAACATTGATAAGTCGCAAGTGTAGACTACTAACACACTGAAGGAAAAAAAAGTGTTGACTCTGCTAAGAAGAACAGTTTTTTTATTAATAGTTTTGTAATACCATATATAATGCAATTGCATATCTTTGGCGAAAATAAATCTTATAAACATTTTATCAACAGAGGTTAGCATACAAAAACCAAAAATGTGTCAGTCCGAAAGCCATGGCAGACACAAACTGATACTGGGCTGGCAGTTTTTTGTTTTGTTTTTTTGTGTTGTTTGATTCTTTTTTTAAAACAATGCAACATAATTATCCCTATACAGGAGCTGCAACATTCTCACAAAAACACACGACCAATTTTCAATAAAACCTGACAAGCAACAGATCAACCCGTGTCATATGTGCCATTAGTCTTGTGGCAGCCCTCCATGTTGTGTTGTTTCACTGAGACCAACAAAACCTTCCTTTGACAAGTGCTACAGAAAGAGTGAGTGATAATTCTCTTTATCGGGGTGGCGAACCTGATGGTGTTTTGGGGGCCAATTCTGGTTTTACAGTGTTCTCAGATGGACATATCAAATTTGTGAAGAAAAGTGATCTTTAAATCAGACACATGTATTTTAGCACATATCACAAAATATATTATCTATGATGAAAAAATGTTTGTTAAATATTATGGGCTTCTTCTGAGGTATTGATTGCTCTCAGGACTGGAACCCCATTCATGCTCAAAACGCACTGAGCGTCTGCAATGAGACAAGCAGCCTAGGGACTGTGTTGGTTAGTCTCCTCCAATTTCCAGTGACAATCACAATAATTCAAAATTCTTGGAAGCATGGCCGAAGCGGGGCAGTAGTCGTCTTTTAGTTAGCAGAAGTTTAAAAAAATGTACATATGAAGACAAAACATAAAATCATGACATCAGAAATTCTACAGCACAAGAGGGAGATGTGACATTTTGCACCACCCAGGTTGTACATTGATTTTGGCAGCAAAAGAAGGGTTCTGCATTGAAGTTGATTAACATTTTATATCCAGGATAACAAAAATCAAAGAAAATATGGCAGTCAGAGTTACATTTCCAAAATAACAAATAAAACACTTGCTCTATGGACACGGGCAAAATACTTAACACAATCAAAGAGGGAAAACAGGCCACATTGCTGTGAAATCAAAGCAGAACAAGACAAAAATACTTCTCATGTGAACAAAGAAATTAAATGTGCCTCGTCATTCCTTTCAAATGACCAGTGTTTGATGGTGTTCCCACCTGATAAATTAATGTTATAAATAAGGTAAAGATTCACGGACAATTAATTTGTTCTTCTTTCACAGCAAAATAAGACCAGTGTATGAGAGAATTACCGTACGTCTGCAGCTTATTCTGCTGAGAACAAATCCAACCATATAGTGGTCAAAAAGAAAAAAAAAGAAACAATCTAAGGACTGGTTGCGTCACTATACCGTCCAGAGTCCGCTAACATGTCCTGTCAACGGGTTTCTGAAAACTGGGACATCAAGTCACGTCGATCCATCTATAACTATATTGTGGCAACAGGGAAGCATAGTGACTATGGCCCCTTGCAGTTATAAATCAGTGGCACAGTAAAATGTTTGGCACCAACTATGCACGCTATACTTGTGGCCACGAACAACACAATCTGGCACTTATATTCAATTCATTTTTAATAATGTGGGATGAGATGCCACTGTGTATGTGTACGCATTCCCCATACGGTAAAGTACTTGATTCAAAAACCCAAATAGAAATGTGGCTTGCAACCTCCCACAGAAAGCCTGGATGTCATCAGCTGACCGTAAACACCACAATTCACAGCTTGAGGGGGTTTTGTACTTCCTTATTTTGTTTTAAGGTGGAAGAGCAGCGAGAGGAAATCACGTGGCAGAGCGGAAGTGACGACCAATCACAAGTGTGGCACACATCTTCATAAGGATTCCAGTTATGCTGTAGGGAACCATGACTGTACAGTCACATTTATCATTCTTTCAAAGAGCTTGACGGCAACTCTCTCCCAAATCAGGCCTTCTACTTCACTTTGACAAAAAATAAACTGGAAAAATGGTGAATAAATCAGATGATATCTGGTTTGTTCATATTATTTGTTTATAAATTAAACACAGCCACTTAATTTGATTACATTGCAAATAGTTCCTATATGAGAGTATATGAGGGGGAGCAAAATATAATGTTGTATATGATTGCATTAAAGTATTGCTATCAGACAAAATACATGTCAAAAGGTTGGTTGGTGTTCCTTGTTTGGTTTGTTCATGATTGTAATTGGAGCTATTGTATACTCCCGGAATGAATTAGTATATTCTGTTAATGTAGCACAATGTCAGAAATCCCATACAAATGACCCAAAATTGAATTTGAATTGATAAGAAACTAATGTTATTCCACAAACACACACCAAAGCCTCTTATAATTAGTTTTGTGTCACTGATCAACTTTTCCACCAAATCATTTTGGATGGAAGGTGTTGATGAACATTTAAAGATAATCTAATAATTCCATGACATCATTTTGACTTCAAGTAAAATGGCGCATTGCTAATGCAGCCAGCGCTGGTCAAATCCTTGTCGTTTCATTTCCTCTAATCCAGTAATCTCTTCACATAGAACACACATTTAAACTGTTGTACAATTGAAATCCTGTTGGACGCTTCAAAATATTTTTATGTAGAAGTGAATATTATTCAGCAACACAAGAAGCATCCTACGCCACATTTGTATGAGGAAAACCGACGCTGCAGCCAGTGGCTCCAGTATTGTCTGGTTGCCTGGCAACTGTCGGCGTGGCGTGGTTGCCAAGGCCATGTGTGTGTGTGTGTGGGGGGGGGGGTGCTCTGATTTCCAGTTGAATTAAGGCAGTCAGTAGGGAAAAGCCCCCACCTCCCTACTCCACACACAAGACTCTCTTGAACAATAGTGCAGTACCAATGGGCCCGCGTCTCTTGATCAGGGTCACCACCGTGCTCACCCGTCAGTCCTCTATGACAAATTAACTGAGCAAATTAACTGAGCAAAGCATGTGTTCAGGACATATGATGATATAGCCATCCCTGGAATGATCCAGGTTAATGTGAGGTGCTATTCTGGCAGCCTGTCATTTTGGAATAGGCAAGTTAAATTAAGGAAGCAGTGTGTGGCGGGGAGTCACACACGTGCTGCTGATCACAGATTGTGCAGTCAAAACACGACTGTAATAGTCAGACTTGGTGGGTAATATTTACCAGCTGTGACATGCTAATGTGAAAACTGAGAAGGCTGCCACATGAATGGCTAGTTTTGGTTGAAAAATGGGCTGTGATTAGCTTAGCTTAGCTTTGGCACTCACAGCAGGTGGAAACATTGATAAGTCGCAAGTGTAGACTACTAACACACTGAAGGAAAAAAAAGTGTTGACTCTGCTAAGAAGAACAGTTTTTTTATTAATAGTTTTGTAATACCATATATAATGCAATTGCATATCTTTGGCGAAAATAAATCTTATAAACATTTTATCAACAGAGGTTAGCATACAAAAACCAAAAATGTGTCAGTCCGAAAGCCATGGCAGACACAAACTGATACTGGGCTGGCAGTTTTTTGTTTTGTTTTTTTGTGTTGTTTGATTCTTTTTTTAAAACAATGCAACATAATTATCCCTATACAGGAGCTGCAACATTCTCACAAAAACACACGACCAATTTTCAATAAAACCTGACAAGCAACAGATCAACCCGTGTCATATGTGCCATTAGTCTTGTGGCAGCCCTCCATGTTGTGTTGTTTCACTGAGACCAACAAAACCTTCCTTTGACAAGTGCTACAGAAAGAGTGAGTGATAATTCTCTTTATCGGGGTGGCGAACCTGATGGTGTTTTGGGGGCCAATTCTGGTTTTACAGTGTTCTCAGATGGACATATCAAATTTGTGAAGAAAAGTGATCTTTAAATCAGACACATGTATTTTAGCACATATCACAAAATATATTATCTATGATGAAAAAATGTTTGTTAAATATTATGGGCTTCTTCTGAGGTATTGATTGCTCTCAGGACTGGAACCCCATTCATGCTCAAAACGCACTGAGCGTCTGCAATGAGACAAGCAGCCTAGGGACTGTGTTGGTTAGTCTCCTCCAATTTCCAGTGACAATCACAATAATTCAAAATTCTTGGAAGCATGGCCGAAGCGGGGCAGTAGTCGTCTTTTAGTTAGCAGAAGTTTAAAAAAATGTACATATGAAGACAAAACATAAAATCATGACATCAGAAATTCTACAGCACAAGAGGGAGATGTGACATTTTGCACCACCCAGGTTGTACATTGATTTTGGCAGCAAAAGAAGGGTTCTGCATTGAAGTTGATTAACATTTTATATCCAGGATAACAAAAATCAAAGAAAATATGGCAGTCAGAGTTACATTTCCAAAATAACAAATAAAACACTTGCTCTATGGACACGGGCAAAATACTTAACACAATCAAAGAGGGAAAACAGGCCACATTGCTGTGAAATCAAAGCAGAACAAGACAAAAATACTTCTCATGTGAACAAAGAAATTAAATGTGCCTCGTCATTCCTTTCAAATGACCAGTGTTTGATGGTGTTCCCACCTGATAAATTAATGTTATAAATAAGGTAAAGATTCACGGACAATTAATTTGTTCTTCTTTCACAGCAAAATAAGACCAGTGTATGAGAGAATTACCGTACGTCTGCAGCTTATTCTGCTGAGAACAAATCCAACCATATAGTGGTCAAAAAGAAAAAAAAAGAAACAATCTAAGGACTGGTTGCGTCACTATACCGTCCAGAGTCCGCTAACATGTCCTGTCAACGGGTTTCTGAAAACTGGGACATCAAGTCACGTCGATCCATCTATAACTATATTGTGGCAACAGGGAAGCATAGTGACTATGGCCCCTTGCAGTTATAAATCAGTGGCACAGTAAAATGTTTGGCACCAACTATGCACGCTATACTTGTGGCCACGAACAACACAATCTGGCACTTATATTCAATTCATTTTTAATAATGTGGGATGAGATGCCACTGTGTATGTGTACGCATTCCCCATACGGTAAAGTACTTGATTCAAAAACCCAAATAGAAATGTGGCTTGCAACCTCCCACAGAAAGCCTGGATGTCATCAGCTGACCGTAAACACCACAATTCACAGCTTGAGGGGGTTTTGTACTTCCTTATTTTGTTTTAAGGTGGAAGAGCAGCGAGAGGAAATCACGTGGCAGAGCGGAAGTGACGACCAATCACAAGTGTGGCACACATCTTCATAAGGATTCCAGTTATGCTGTAGGGAACCATGACTGTACAGTCACATTTATCATTCTTTCAAAGAGCTTGACGGCAACTCTCTCCCAAATCAGGCCTTCTACTTCACTTTGACAAAAAATAAACTGGAAAAATGGTGAACGAACCATCGGTTATTTACCATGACATCCACAAGGTTCAATAACCCAAAAACAGCACGGCTACCTCTTTTTCCGCATAGGAGTAACTTTGCTTCTTGTCTCACTTTTAGTTTGGACTGAAGCAACAGACACTGAAAAACAAGTAAAAGCTGTAGAGGAAATGCTATGCACACACATTAAAGAGGCAGATGATCATTTAACGCACATCTGTGCCATAAAGGTCAAACATACTGGTGGATCAAGTGACGGGCAGACCAAAACACAGCAAGTAAAATTTGGCAGTGGCAGAGTAAATACTGATCCCACATTTTGCTAATCCTTATGTTGATGGCATAACAAGAGGAAAAACTCTAGCTAAATCATTTGTTTAGTTGCAGTTTAACTCGCATCTCTGGGGTGGAAAAGTCACAATATTAAATGATGTGAAAAAAGTTAAGGTTGCGGATTCATTATTGCATCTCTCACCAGAGGTGTAGAGCGCACGTTTTAAAACCGTGCCATATTTTTCTTTTCTTTTTTTTTAGCACAAAAAAGGGAAAACTTGTAACACCAGAAGGTTAGATTTTGTCTGTTACAAACATGCACTCGTTCGCTTCATACAGATTCACTTGGAAGAGGATAAAAGTTTGAGGAGGAAGCATGCAAAGCTTTGTGTTAGAAAAACCTTTTCCATTTTTACAGGAAAAAGAAAATTCTTGAGTCACCACCGTCTATTTCGACAGAAGCAGGCAGGTCATTTCAGATCTAGTTCTCCATAGCCCAGACACCGCCCATATGCTGTGACCGCCCCCAGTTGTAAAAGTCTCTTTATGGCTTTGCTCTCCTGTGTGAACAATACTATTGCCATTTGATTCGTTGGACAGAATATCGCAAACAGACAACGACTGAG
The DNA here is from genome assembly GCF_051943395.1 of Hippocampus bargibanti. Lineage (NCBI taxonomy): Eukaryota > Metazoa > Chordata > Actinopteri > Syngnathiformes > Syngnathidae > Hippocampus > Hippocampus bargibanti. The sequence goes on from NC_142746.1 coordinate 14,642,142, forward strand.
AGGCTCAAAATGGCCAACATACGACATATGGGGGAGGAGGCACACGACTGCGGGGGAATCAGAGGTGAAGCTTCACAGGGTCTGGAGTCTGATGTTGGGATCTCTTTATTTCCTGTTAAGTTTTGTGCTCTTGACATTACGTTTGGAGCCCTCCGTGCAGCTGCGTATGCCAGCAAGGTGCAGCAAGGAGCCAGCAGCCTCTTTCAGCTCCTCATCCAGCTCTGGCTTGAACTCACGTCGCGGCCTTTTGTCAGCAGGCCACACGATAGCCGACGGGCGACGCCGCGTTTGGTTGACGCCTCTCTCATCCCAGAGGTCGGAATCCTCGTCGCTGTGGAAGCCCTCGCTTCCGGCGCGGCGGGACTGCCTGCGCTCGCAGCCTCCTTCGTCCAAGGAGGACAGGGAGGAGGAAGAAGACCGGGAAGAGCAGCGCTGCAGGGCGACACTGCTGTAGTTGTGGTCCTGCTTTGGATCGCTGCTTACCAGGACTGAGTCGGGTCTGGAGAGGTCCAGTGGACTGTCTGAATTGCCTGCCGAGAGAAGATGTAACACAGAGTAATGGGTACCACACGGAGTAAAAAACAAGAGCTTCCAAGTCAGTTACTCCTGCCTTTGTGAAATTATTTATATACTTTCTACTGTACATAATTAGGAACGTGCATTTAAGTTGATCAGCGACAGGGAAAGATAATCATCAATTGATAAATTATTTGTTTTTTTAATTATATATCCAGGGGCGGCCCGGTAGTCGAGTGGTTAGCACGCCAGCTTCACAGTGCAGAGGTTGCCGGTTCGCGTCCTGCTCCGGCCTCCATGTGTGGAGCTTGCATGTTCTCCCCGGGACCGTGTTGGTACTCTCCGGGTCGCCCGGTTTCCTCCCACATTCCAAAAACATGCATGGCAGGTGGACTGAACACTTCAAAATTGTCCCTAGGTGTGAGTGTGACTGTTGTTTGCCTTTGTGTGCCCTGTGATTGGCTGGCAACCAATTCAGGGTGTCCCCAGCCTAGTGCTCGACGACGGCTGGGATAGGCCCCAGCACCCCCCGCGACCCTAATGAGGAATAAGCGGTACGGAAAATGGATGGATATATCCAGTGGAACAACTTCATTTGTCCCAAGAGATTGTTTGAGAACAAAAATATTTTTCCTTTTTTGGGGAGCGGGAGTGAAGGTCGGCAGCGTGAGCTCATTAAATGCTGCCGTAACTGTGACAGGGCCTCCTAAAAGATTTTTTTAATGTTGTATATGTTGTATAATCCAAAAAACAGGAAGATACATTTTGGATGCGAACCATGTGACATACCGACAAACACGAACAATGCTACTGCTGTTACAGCAAAAGATCATCCACCAGAAGTGTTGAAAGGATCAGATAATTGGAATGTTTTCAATTTTTTTCAATGTTTCAGTTGTATTGAGCAGAAGGGAGGGGTGTCAGAGTGATTGTTGTTCAACATCCGATAGCTAATCTCATGGTCGTCTTCATACGGCAAATTAATTGAGATGAAATCAACAGCAGCTATGCTGTTGGGAAGTAGTGTACTCCATCTATTTTGCATCACTTACTTCAAGACCTCATTAATCAGCCAACTGCAAAAATCCTCATGATCGATCAATCCATTGCGATGCACAGGCCAAATTCAAATAGTATTCAAAATAATGGTAACAATAAATACATTAATACAAATACAGTAAAGTCTCGTTATATCGATATTCAAGGGAGTCCGAAAAATATCGATATAACCGGGACTATCGATATATCCGACCCTGTTTGCATGTAATTTTCTCCGTGCGTGCATAGAAATAGTATCGATATAACCGGGACTATCGATATATCCGATATCGATATAACGAGACTTTACTGTATATTGTAAATTCACACAATGGAGATGTCCAAATGAATCAGCAGAAAAATCAAAAACACTTAAGCAATGGGGTGGAGTGTATGTGAGGAAGATGAACATATGGTTGCTTGTTGGATTTGCTTACATGGGTCAACGTGGTGCCCTGGGGCAGAGTTTAAGAGCATCATGGCAGTGGCAGCATCAATATCAGACTCTGGAAGAGAGAACATGCATGATAGTCAGTCCTAAGGTGTGAGAGCGTCTGTCCCTTTAAGATTGCTGAAGCCCTCCACCAAGCAGTAAAGTTTGATATGGGTCACACTTGTGCACCAAAAGGTTGCTAATTCATCTGTATGGAGCCCCTATTGAGTACCTTTTTTATGCTACCAAGAAAAACAGTCTCCTGCCATTAGTTGCTGACAACTCAAGTCATTTTTAAAGTCTGATTTTTACCCTACCGTTGATCTTGTTTTGCACATTTAGTTTCTTTGTTTGATTAATTTGCTTGCTACACTGTGTGGTATACCATTAAATGGCTGATGAAGGTATTGCCATCCCACCTGCCCACCCTGTAGCGGAACTGCAAGCAATGTCAACATTTAACAATGCGGAAGACTCCTTTGGCGAGATGAGCTCAAGTGTACCACTTGATGGCTCATTGACCCAAAAATGCCTATGGAATGGATTGAACAAAACAAAGACTAATCCAAACAAAGCAGAGGATAAAGTCATGGGAGAACGCACCCAATCTTCTCAAACCTGACAAATTGTCTAAAAGCCTCATGGCTCACTTCTGGGGCTCTAAATTATTAATGATTACGGCAAGATTGAGTGCTCCACACTCAGCACCAGCGGAACCGCTGCCTGTTGTCAAGGTTACAAATCTAAGAGGCAGAGAGAGTGGGGAGCTTATAGCTAAGGCATCGAATGGACCACATGAGGCATCAATGACGTGAAAGTAATAAATCAAACTAAGAATTGCGGCGGGTGGGGCGAAATGCTGGATGTTCTGTGACTGAAATACACAAAAGCGTCACAATTGCGATACATTCACAAGCACACAATACAAAAGCACCAAGCTAAAGCATGTGAGCATACAAAGACCAAGAGCTCTGCCTCACCTTTAAATGAGCAACCTTCCAGAAAGAGATGGCGAGGGGGTGAGGAGGCACTGCAGGAGAGATTAAAGAAAAAAAAACATTGAGGATAAGTCTTAAATTTCAAGATTGCCGAAAGACATTGTGAGAACCAATCAAAATGCGACCATAAAAAGGATCTTTAATTTCAACGATCTAAGCCCATTTAACTCAGAACATTGGTCCAAGTTGATGGGTTGAGAACAATTTTTTGCATCGTCACAACCTGCCACAATTTACTGTTGGGAACAAGGAAGGGTTACCTGGGCGGGGAGGCGGGTGGTGTACAGAAGGCATGCGCGGCAGGAAAGTGCTGCTTCTTTAGGGCTTGGATCAAGTTGGGGCGGTATTCTGGATCGACACACCAGAGAGAACCTTTTCCATTAGCCTGCAACGATAGTAAAACAAGATGAGATCAAGAATTAGCATCCAAACGTCCTTTATTTTACTTTGGTTTATCCTGTTGTTTTCATCCAAATGAGTCTTTCTTCAATTGCTTTATTTGGCTGAGTAATGGTGAAATAAATATTTTTTCTATACAATTCTTGATCCTGATAATGACAACAAAACATATTCCTGAGAAACATGAGTTATGCCATAGTGATCCGCAAGACAGTTTAAAAATACAATGTAGAAAAAAGCAGCTGACATTTCAAGTAACAATGCTAAAGCCGACACAAACTTCCTTGCTACCCATGGTTTATTTCTTTGGCTTCAAGAATATTCAAGAGTATTGTAGGGTGAGTCATTTGACAAAGCTATTTTGAGGCCAAATGTCTCCCTTTTTAAATGTCCGCATTGTTATTCAAATGGGACTTATTACACTAGCTCGTGGAAATGGAATGAAAAAAAAAACACACGCATTGATTGCCATGTTTTCAAAGCATTTCCAGTGAGAGACCATTGATTGAAAAAGTTCCTTCACATGCTGCAGACACTGCTCAGGTGGAAGCAATGAATTTGTCTGATAGTGGTGTGTGCGGGAGTGTGTTAACTGTCACATTATCTCATGGTGGTGTATTGTTGCCCAGTTTGAGGGATCGAGCGAGGGAGGGCGGAGAATAACCTTGACTCACATTACCAGCCTGTCCCTGATGTAGGAAGAAGGAAATGTCACCATGGCAACGGAAACCACCAACTAGTGTCATGTGAAACCGTCGCTAGGTCTGTCAGCAGACAAAGTGCTCACAGTGTGCACCTGCATGCTGAGCGACTTGTGCGACTCCATGTTGAGACTCGAAGAGTGATAACGTACGCCTCGCTCCTCCCGTGGTGGAAAACATTACACATTGTACCCAGGCACAGTGCTGGCAACGTGAGTTCTACCGGCCACGAGTCTGAACTCACATTGAAGCTCAATATGACAAAACTGGTATCCTTACTTGGATAGGCAGAAAAGCGTTTCTATTGCAAACTGGGCCAACACTGGGTATGAGCAAATATTCTACTTGTGAACGTTCTGTTCCAAGTACAGGTTTGACAACAATATTTTTTTTTCCTTTCGATAAGCAAGATGACATAGAATAGCAACAAACTCACAACTAACCCATTTGTGTTTTCTTTTTGGCTAAAGATAACAGTGGAGTAAATCATTCAGATTTAATCTTGTAATTGAAAATAATTGAAACAAACTTTTTGGTTCCAGTTGTACAGTGTGACCCAAAAAGATGCGTACCCATGAAAAATCTATGTTGGCTTTTATTAAAAAGCTATTTGTTTCAAATTACAACCACACATTATTCCGTTTGTGGAAGACCATTCACCAGCGTTTCAGCTATTTCTGTCAATTTTTAGTCAACTTATGGCTTTCCCAAGATGTGTTCCAAGCAAACCTGTACTCATCTGACAAAGTTGTCAATCATTTTTACACACTCCTCTTTCGGGAGGGTGACCAAAAAGATGCGTCCTCCTGAGTCCCTCACTGCAGCAATGTTTCCTTCCGAAAGAGGGGTGTGTAAAAGCGATTGACAACTTTGTCAGACGAGTACAGCTTTGCATGCAACGAAATGGTGGACATTTGGAACACATCTTGGGAAAGGCATAAATTGACTAAAATTTGACAGAAATCACTGAAACTCTTGTAAATGGTCTTCCATAAACCGAATAATGCGTGGTTGTAATTTGAAATAAATAGCTTTTTAATCAAAGCCACAATTGAAATTTTCATGGGGAAGCATTTTTTTTGTCTCCCTGTACTACAATTGGCACGTCTGGCTGCCGCTGCTCCAATTTTATTTATCCTGTGATTGTAAAGTCCTTGAAAGTTTTGAAAGATGCTGAAAATACAAATTATTATTATTATAATCATTATTAATAACAATAATCATCATCATAAATATTATTATTATCCATTCATTTTCCGTACCGCTTATTCCTCAATAGAGTCGCTGGAGCCTCTCCCAGCCGTCTTCGGGCAGCGAGGCAGGGGACACCCTGAATTGGTTGCCAGCCAATCGCAGGGCACACAAAGACATACAAAAGTCACTCTCACACTCACATCTAGGGACAATTTGGAGTGATCATTCTGTCTGCCATGCATGTTTTTGGAATGTGGGAGGAAACCAGAGGACCCGGAGAAAACCCACGCGGGCCCGGACAGAGCGTGCAAACTCCACACAGGGAGGCCGGAGCGGGATGCGATCCGACGACCTCTGCACTGTCAAGTTGGCATGCTAACCACTCAACTACCGGGCCGCCTATTATTATTATTATTACTATAATTACTATTGTTACTATTACTACTATTCCTACTATTGCTACTATTACTACCACTATTATTATTATTAATTATTATGAACTGGATAAAATTCCAGACTTATCACAGCAGTGCATAGTGTATCACTCACCATAATGTGGCAGACCTACAGGTTGTCACATGCCAAACAGCTTCAACTGTTGTTAAAGCGCGATATAAATCAATATGTATTGTATTGTAAATGATTTAGATAATTTGCTAAATAAATTATTTTGGCAACTGAAAATTGAAATGCAACTTGATGTAACAAAAGCATAGTACAACGATGAGATAAAATTGTGTTGTACTGATCTGTAAGTGTGTCAAATGGGAAAGCTACTTCATTACATACCTTTCCTAAACTCCTTTCGACCTTGCGGAAGCATTTATTCAGGGAGAGATTGTGACGCACCGAGTTCTTCCATCCAGTGGGAGCATTGGAGAAATAAGGGAAGTGCTCAAGAATCCAGCCGTAGATTTCTTTGACGGGTAAAGATTTACTCGGAGATTGCTCAATGGCCATGTAGATGAGGAGTGAAAACGAAAAAGGGGGCTTGGACTTCAATGAGTCCCGCTCTCGACCCCGACTGTGAGTTGACGCTGCGGATGATGAAGTTCCTTGGTTGGATCCGTAGTCTCCTTCAATGTCAAAGAGCGGGCTGCCGCTGGGTTGAGCTTCAGGACCTCCTAACGTAAAATTCTGAAGCAGGTTCTCGTGAAGCCAGTTGAGGTTGGTGAGTTCTTCATCATCAGCACCTCCAGTCCGATCCACGCTGGTCGCAAGGGGACTGGACGCGCACTCCTCCTCGGGCAGTGTTCCAACTCCACAAACTCCACGAAGCCATGTCCGCTCCTCTTGCATACCCGGAATTTCCGTTTTCTTGTCTGGTGACATCCCAATAATTGGACCCATTAAATCAAAGAGGTCTGTAGAAAAATAGGGGACATGAGAATTAGGTTATATGTGATCACAAATGTAGTTTTTAAAATTGCAATGATGGCAGCATACTGTTTTTGAGTTTTTCCACCCTAACCGTACTTCCCGGGCCTTTGCCCGGCTCATCCATGCCGGAGAGCCTCCTAGATCTCCACCCCTTGACTTTAGCCAAGGACACTCAATGAGATCCTCTCAAGCAACTGAGCAGACTTGAGAGCCCACTAGTTGACGCCCACATTGTTTCAGGCAGGACCCTGTTGCTCGTTATGCGTAAATGAGAAGGAAACCCGTCACTGACTGCTGGAATCAAACAGCTGCTGACCTCTTACAGCGGAAAATTCTTTACAGACTTTATAGATCCACATGTTGCATCAATCAGTCCCAGTTGGTTTCTTTCAGGGTGATGAAAGTGTGGTTTTACCCATATGTCCTCTTCCAAGTATGTATTGGAAAATTTACAGGTAAATCTAATTACAGTACATTTTACCAATGTACATGAAATGAGATGTCGTCATTTTGACTGCTTAGTGCATGATCGTGCTGCATGTTTTAAAAAAAGCAATGTGTGTTTTTTTTTCATTCCCCATATATCCAGGAAAGACTTTGAACAATCATGTGAAATTTGACATGCCCTGAGCATTTCTTTCTTACTGTGCCTTAAATACTTATTACTATCGACTGCTTGTTTGAATGCATTCTCCCAACAAATACAAGTAAGCGCATTGTACACTGTTGAGGCCAAGTATACAAAGAGTTTACTCTTAGGCTCAGCATACAACAAGCTTTAAGTCTTGGGTATCACCATGACAACCCCACCATCGTTTCAATTATGAGCAGAAATCTCACAAATGAGAGCAGGAAAATGAGTAATCCATGTTAGCTGTCTACAAAAAAAATACTTGGGCACCAGATGTCTCTGAGTGTGTTGATGGGTGATGGTTGATCCACTGAATGTGGACCAGCATCGCCATATAAGGGGACATATAATCTGTCAAATAGGCGTATCTTTTCATTCATGTGACAAGACAAGAATTGGGTCAGACTAAAGAGTGCTTACCCAGAGAACGAGAGGGAGTGGATGCACGCACATGCGTGAACATACAGACTGACACACAAATCACTTTGTCAAAGTCGGCCAGTCAAAACAGGAGTGAAAGGAGAGAGACATTAGCACATTGACTAAATTACTATTCAACCCTCAGTGGGTGTGGAGGAGGATACAGTAGACAATCCCAATTTTCTTGAGGGTGAGTCACGGGTTATTCAGGTTTTCAGAGTGCTTGCAGTGCATTTGATACCACTGGCAGGGAGATTATTGTTTCACCACTGCGGGATTGATCGATTAAATCTGGGTATATTGCTGTTTACAGTTGATGATGCATCAACCTGTGTTATTTTTAAAGATGAGGAGGTAGGACACTGCCAAGGATACTTTCATTTTATTTTGATGAAAATCAATATTTGATGATCCCATCAATGGTCATCAATGAACAAATTGAAAACAAATGAAAAAAGGTGACAAATTAAAGGTGACAAATTAAAATCTTGGAGGAGGTATGCACACTTCTGTGAACTAAATTTAGTCCTGCATTCAGACTTAGCGTTCCGACACTATCAGCATATCCTGTAAATCTTTCATTTTTTTCTTCTTCGGCATAGAGTGAATCACAACTCTTACAAAACCTGAGCAACAAGACACAGTCTGTGATACAACATGGGAAGTCACGAGTCCATGAGAATGATCCATTTTGGCTATCAGAAAATCTATTCCAAAACAAGAAAGCAAAGCTATCTTGACATGACATGTTTTGACTGAATGAATTATCAAATATAAACTGTGAGAAGTATTTAAGGTTATGAGGAAAATAATATTTACGCTTCTAAACAACACCACAGACGAAAAGTAGCTCCGTTTCTATGCTGCATATCCACCACATTATTAACTCAAGTAATGAGGCTGCGTCCCGATGATACATGTAGAAATCTCAGAATATACTCTTAAATGAAAGGAACTGGACATAGAAAAAGTTGATAATTCTGCTTGTCAATCAACAGTGATGTCCTGATTAAGACTGCTCCTTCCAATCTCATTATGTCATGATTGTTTTACCCAAAACATTCCATTGACAAGACATTAAGGTGACAGCCAACCAAAATAGAACGGGAGTGGCAGTGAAATGGTGACTGCATTCTATCAATATTTGTTTCACTGAACCCTGAAGTCATTTTGTCTTCATTTTATTAAAATGTGCCACAGATAACAAGGCTCTATACACATTCCAGTTTGTATTTCTTGGAGAGGAAAATAAGTAATGACCTGGCAAAATAGTCACAACATGAATTAAAAGTGAAGCAGAAGAGTGCAGTGCCACATCCCATTCTTAGTTCTGACCTCCCAACTGCCTGAGAATGGCCTGTCACTCCACAAGGACTGCTGTTTGAAAGTGAAAAGAATACAGGTAAATGGATGGTAGTACGTATCCAGCCAAACTTACACAATATTTTTCCAATATTGTATCTTGGCAATTACCCCTGCATTTGTCATTACACTTCACTCAAATCAAAACAATTTTAGAGAAAGGTAAAAAAAATGAATTATTAATCATATAAGAGTGAAGCCAATGAAATGGACCAGCCTGTTGATTGCATCTTATCATTGAATACACCCCAAAGCTGGAATGGCACTGGCCTGATGGCTCATCTGCAAGTTAAAATAGCCTGCGTGCCATGAGCAGCATCATATTCATGTGCAAACAGGCAGGGCCAAACAGCAGGTGCCAAGGCAAATTTTCCCCCTTTTCAAACTGATCTTTTATCCTGTTAAGTACTTAGCCTATTCAAAATTGACACAAAGACCCACTGCTAGCTTTAAGTGGCAGATCAAGCCATTGATTTGTCACACAGGTACGTCAAAATGTGATCAGGCGACCACGTCAGCGATAATCGCGGGCAGAAAATCTGACTTTCAGGAATCAGTTACCACGGGAGCATGTGTGGCAAGGGAAGCGGTTGGACTTATGTCTGTGCATGAACTGAGAGCTGATGTGGGGGAGATCAATACAGGCGGAAACTGCTGAGGCTAGCAGTCTAGCGCACTTCTCCACAAAACCTGTCTGACAAAGAGGACCGGGAAAGGAGGCAGCCGACCTGGATCACGTGGTTCTATGACTAAATTGTAATGAGTGCGCACTTGGCTTAAAGTTGCTCATTATATGTAACATGGGATTTGGGGAAAACATAATTTCGGAACAGAGCGTTGAGTTTATACAGAGTTTAACCGCACCCTGCTCAAAGCAACTAACTAAACCAGTCGACACAAACCAGTTACACCTCTTGGTACACAAAGGTGTGTTGCAAAACCCCAATGGCTGTTATTTGAAACCCTGTGTGACGTTTCTGACTGTCCAATGAATCAAACCTAAATTAGACAGATGAAGTGAGTAAACTGGTACACAAGTATTGTTGCTCAGTGTGTATAAAAACAATCAGAGAAAGGGATACTTTTGCAGCACATCTCATAAAATAGTGTTTTTTACGTGGAATACTGAGCAATGATTTTGCGAGTGACGAAAAAAAGCTTGCACACAGTTGCAATCAAACTCACACACAAAGAAGCAGTTGTTTTGTCTCCCCCCCCCCAGCATCATGTTTATAATCTCTCAGTATTCACCTCTCAGTAAAAGACGACCAGGAGGGAAGGAAACACCTCCTGCCTGTTAAGGAAGTCCATTTTCAGAGAGAACTCACAGTTAGGCCACCTCTACACACACCAAAAGAGTGAACTAGCGCAACAAGAGGCCAAACGTTTACACAATGCTAGCAAACACCCAAGCCTGTAAAGGACACACAAGCAAATAAAAGTAACAGAAGAAATATTGAGTTGGATACAGGTACTGACTTTATAGTCTCAAAATGCACTCTGACTCCAATCAGAGGTTGGTTTTCCAAAGCAAAGACCTGCCTCCCAGCAAACATCGAAACCTTATCTTGAGGGTCATGCACCCGTCTGGTCTAGAAACCCCCCTCCCACAATCCCATATACTTCTAAATACCCTAAACAGCAAGCATTGCCATACCGTTTTATTTTTTGGGCTGTTGGCAGCTGAGTCATATCCTTTGAAAAATTCAAGGTTTTAACGTCCGTGGTTACTATCTATGTTTGCAGCATGATTGCAGATTTTGGTTTAAAGAACAAGCATCAAGGTTAGTCAACGTGAATCATTACACACTTTATTGACCTTGCACACGGAAATATCACGCAAACAAAATTAAAGTTTTTTTAGGCTCAAATTTTACACAATTGTCAATTTACCTATGTCAAAACCAGTTTTAAGGAAATCTAATCAATGCATTGTTAAATCCCATACTTATCACCAATATTTACATGTGTTTTTTTAAACCACTGAGAACAGTCTACCACTCCTATTGCATTTCTGTTTTTTTTCTAACATCCAATTCATCTCTACAAGTACTTCACACTACATGCACAAAAGCAACCAAGTGCTGCCTGGTTAGAGTCGCACCACGGTCAATTAAATAAACTCTGTTAATTATATCAGGGTTGATGAGACAAAGACCCATTGTTTCCCCTCTTCCCCACTACTCGGTTAAGAAAACGGTCACATCGCTGCCGTCAGTGACGCGCGTCCTAATCAGCAGCATCTTGCATCGACCAGTCAGGAAAAAGCGAGGGTGGAGGTGCTACTCACAATCAAGTTTGATGTGCATAACTGAAGTGAGCAATGTGTCTCAGTAAGACTTGTAAAGAATTGACAGTTTTCTCCATGTTGGCTCTTGTCTAACACCAAAGCGAGCTGCAAAGAGTATTACAGAGAGGAGAATGGTAAATTATCCAAGAAAGATGTGACTGGTCAATTTAGCATTACGCATCATAGTTAACTCGAATGTTGCTTCTATAACGGACAGTCAAACATAATTACAAGGTGGAAATGTATATATTTTGTTACGTTGAACATACACCTCAAATCACGACACCATAATTCTGCTTTGGGGACTTTGATTGTCAACTGAAACAACGTTGAATGTGTTGTGTACTGTCGTCATCTTGAAGACATAAACACTCTCTAAGAGCAGTAAGAAAACACACTTTTATAAAGTTTTTATATGGAGACAAGATGTGAAATTCCAAGATTCCATTTCAATTATGTGACAGACAAGTTTGTGATTCCTTACTGAGAAACTAGTTGTGGTTAGCACTCGGGGCAGTGACCCCCAAACTCGACGAGTGGTTGCAACAGGGAACAACATCGGATATCTCGGTCCAGAAAAGCGCAGTGCTGGGAACAGCACGGATACTGCGCAGAACCCTCAAGCTTCCTGGCCTCTGGTAGAGGACCCGAGCTAAAATGGGGGACAGACACCACCCATGGTGGGTGAGACGCGGATTATTTCATGTACTGTACTCCTTTTAAACCCGGAATGGTTGATCTATTTATTCAATTTCAAGCGGCCAGATCCTTTTTAGAAATTATGATGTACAGTATTCACAAAATCAGAATTTAAAAACAAATATAGTAATTTCACTTTTTAGGCGATTTATTCGAAATCTATACTATATTATATACACTATATCCAATATTCATACACAAGACTTTAAAGACTGGGTCCGGGAATCAAAAAGAGAAATATCTGCTTTTCTCACAAATCTAAAACTCTACTCAGTCACACGCCTACAAAGCACATGGTGGATTTTCGACGCAACCTTCCATTCACTTGGGGTCAGAGTACACAATACTGTGATAAGACTGATTACATGGCCACGGCACCATTTTGAATTGCAGTTCCTGTGCCACTTTAGCCTCTATTGGAACGACAAACAGAGTTGAGATGTAGTGTTTATTTCCCCAATTGCTATATTTAATAAATTGAACATGGCTAGCTGATTGAGCAGAAAGTGAGCTCAGCCATGCACTAGTACGTGCATTTTGAAAATAGAGTCTAAGTTGGTCACATTTCTTCACTGTTAGCACACATTTCCCGAGGCACATCTGCATTGCTGATAAAGTAAAATAGAGCAACTGCTTGGAAACCTGAAACCAATAAGTATTCAAAGTTGTAAAAATGAAGTGAGGTTTCCACAAGGGATCCAGAGGAGATATGTTTGTTACCACTGAATTGAGTACAGTGCTCTGTTAAGGCCCAGGCTAAATAGAAATACAAACGTGACTGTGCACAATCCAATCCAAGTCACCTCAAAATCAGTATGTCTGGACTTTTTTCCTAATCTAATGAACTGCGTTCAGATAGTGGACTCAAAACTCAATTCAGACCATTAAGCCACACGAAAAAAATGGCTCAGTTTGGTCCTCCGTTTTGGTCAAGATTTAAATATTTCAATAACTTCTTGCAAACAACTTATAGAATGATTTGGTCATGACAATGGTAGGCAACTATACTTTTACATTTGGTGTCATTTCTTTTCAAAGACAATTAATAAGCTTACTGACAACATTGCCATTATGTTAACACTGATTGACAGACATTATTGTTCAATGAAATGTAGGACTCAGGGGAGATGCAGTGTGTGGACTCCAGCAATCAAAATACTGGTTGTGCCAATTGATCTGATCAGGAATTATTTTAATCATTTCATATTACATTATTGAAGGTAAACCGCAATGAAGCCCTGAATTGGAATGCTCAATCTTGACAAAATATGTCTCGCCGTAGGTCATGGTCAATCACAGCCCCTGATAATAGTGACACAGAAGCAGTCATTCAAATGGTTTGATTACATCAGCAGTTTGATGTCCGGTAAATATCAAACAAACATCAACATTTAATAATTTAACAGTGAATTATTATCATGAATACATGATTGGAGAATGTCAGTGTCCTCCCAACAACTCATGCAACATAATTTTTAGCAGGGTTTTTATTTCTTTTTCTATTAATTTTTAACTCATCGTAATTATTGCAACTGCTCTGGCCTATTTTCAATGAATGAATTCAATTTTATGTGACAGGGCTTCACTGATTGATATTAACGCCAGCAAAAACAACATTGCGGAGTCCTATTTATAGTAACGAATGTCAGTAAAGTTAGCCGGCTCTTGGCTATTCTGGGCAAGCGTAATAACCCAGCAAAAGAACTATGTACATACAGACGTGGAATACATGCAAGAAGTACAAACAACAATGAAGACAACAGGTGGTTGTGACCATAGAAACGCCGGCTATAAAGCAATGGCATAGATAACATCTGCTTTTTATGTTTATTTACCTGTATCTCTCTTTGTTTGACATTGTATTTATTGATATTGATTTGACATTGTATGTCAAAATTTGTTTCTGTCAATTTGAACACTAGATGTTTTTTACTCCCCAAAAAAAATCATTTGCTGCAGGAAGGAAATGAATGGTGGTTCCAATTCCTAAGATGGATAAAGTACAGGAGCAGTCTCTTTTGAGTGGGAATAAAAACGATTTTTGCTACCAGATATCGGTTACTGAAAACTTATATGGAACAGGGTGACAAGCCATAACAACGTGTTCAGTCAATGTAGCCTCGCGTTCTTTGGTCCGAACAAAATGTAAAGTTACATGTAATAATCAACATTAAGTGTTGCGCTCTCCACTATGGTAAGGGAGATACGGTGGCATCAACTTGAATCGCTGCGTGTAAACGGTTGTTATTAAATATAACAGATACCACACAGAAAATACAATTGGTGGCCAGTATTTGAGATGATTCACCACCAAGCAGTCACACACAACGTGGAATCCGAAGTTACGCGCGGTGACGTGTACTGTTGCACAATACTTTCCGACAAACCGGACTCGTTACCGAGTAACTTATCAGTAACTTAACAACTATTTGGTCAACTTCACCGTGACTGAATGCACTTACGTTCCATGCGTTATCTCACCAAGTACAGCAGCCAAGAAGCGAAGTAGCCTTCTTTAGCAGCCGCGCGGTAGGTCAGTGAGGGTAAATCCACCGCTAGCGCTAGCATTGTAACTTGAAGCACTCTATCGATTTGATGTCGATAATCGTGCCACAGCCAAGAATAATCAGCGGCAAGCGCACAGAATGAAGGGGTGGCCACTTGAACATTCGATCTTAGAAAGCAGTGTGGAAGTAACGTTAGCTAGCTCCCACATGCCGTCGCTTATGGTGCCACGCTCGCTGCTCGGAGCAAAGTCACTTGACCACGCTTACTTTTCGCTTGTTCTGAAACGCAAGCCTCGCAAACACGATCCAAGCGCACAAGGACTTAAAAAACAAAGAGGAGGGGGGAGAAGAGCCGGATACTCACAATCATGCACGTCGTGTCTGGGTATGGTGTGTTTAAAGACGCGACAGTGCGCAGTTTATTCGGATGTCTGCCTCGCACAATGTCAGAGATCAGATCAGCAGCTGCTTCCTCCATGCACGCAGCGCGCGGATCGCACAGCGCACAGCAACGCTACCAAACCCCTAGCCGTCGTCATGGCAACACAGTCACTCCAGCCAATCACAGCCCCTCCCCTCCTATCTCCCCTGGCAACTGCCGCAGCGAAGGGGCTCCACCAGCGCGCACGCTATCCTATTTTGCATCGCCAAATGAGCTTTCACTTTTTTGTAATCTCCTTCGAGCTTGGCAAAATAGATTTAATCATAAGAGACATATTTGTTCTTTTAACACCACACTAGTAAGAGCGACTAAGAAGCCGGATCGCTCGTTCGAGGGCGTTTAAAGTGAACGTTGTTTCGGCGAAACACAAACACCTCAGGGCGGGGAGAGGATGTATCACCACACCCACCAGCGTGGACCCTCAAAAGGGCCCCACCTAAAGTAAATCGTGATACGCAGAAGCTAACCAGATCGGCAAACAAACTCACTGAGAGCAATGCTGATTGATGAAAAAACTACTACTACTACTACTACTAATAATAATAATAATAATAATAATAATAATAATAATAATAATAATAATAATAATAATAACCTTTGAGAAACAGTCCTTTCAAGGTTCACCTAATATTTGTTCTGTAATATTGATGTGTGAATTATAAATAAGAGTCACAGTTAATGCTTGACTGACATTGTGTTGTAAATGCTGTGATACTCAATTGGTTGTGTTGTGGATACATTCTGGCAAGTTCATGGCTCCCATCCACTTGTGCTGCGCCCTGTGAAAGTGAAGTATTTAATTTTGTGGCTTTATGTTGTGCAACCTATTCATATTGTTTATGCATTTGGCCCTCCTCGGTTTCTTAAAATTATTTGAAAATGTACTTTAAACATGACTTAGACATGCCTTCCCACACAGGTCCATTTCGTGTTTGACAGGGAATTCTGTTGGAAAACCCAAGTTTGTGCTATGGTGGCTCAATAATTAGCAAAATTACACAATTTAAATAGGCACCACCCTCTGCCTGTCAGATTGACAACAAATTCCTCACTCAAATCCATCTTAATCTGCCCAAAGAAAAAAATTCACAATTTTGGCAGGTAGCAACTCTCAGTTAACTTGATTTGACAATTATATTTTCACTGCCCAATGAAATGTAAATTTCTCCACTGCGAGACTAATACAGGCAAATCCAATCCAATCCAACAAATCTGCAAAAACCTGTACATCTCCATATTGAAATGTTACCCCAAATAAGAGGCAGGAAAAAGCAGTTTTGTTATCTGTATTTGGCGATCTGTGGAGTGCAGTGTTGCAAGTGCCTTGCAGCAACTTCACACCAAACTGTAACTTTCACATACTGGTGATACAGTGCTCAACCTATTTCATAAGTGAACATAAGTACCTCTCTATGTCTGATCTAATAAGGTTCCTGTATGCCTTTATTGTGCATAGGCACACATACCTGTCATGCATTTATGGCGTACACACGATCTGCTGTTGATGCACACATTTGCTCAGGCGTTGTTTTAACCTGACAAACAGGTTTTACAGTGGTTGTTGTATTCCCCAGCAACTTCACTTAAAATACTTGTCTTTCATCACTGGCTTTAGACCGGCCATTAAAACTATCTTTGATCATTTGTACAATTCAGCACAATCAAGGAATCAAAGAAAGATATTTGAAACAGGTACACAGCAGAAATAATGTGAGAAAGGACGAGATGGTTGAGCTGAGCGTTTTCATTGTCATGTTATATTCATTCATGTTTTTAAGGAGTGTGCTGACATCATTTTCTTGCGCAACAAAGCTATTCTTAGGTACTGCAAGCTGCGTAGACTGTGTCCCATTTTCCCTCCCAGCGTCACTGTCAGGGTTGAAGTTGCAAAGCTAGCAAGGGAGAGAGATGAGGAGCATTAATCACCAGGGAAACTGTTGATAGAGGGTGCCTTGAAAAGACAGGACCATTAACCAATGTGCTGAAAATGGTGCTAATCTGATTATTAAATGGCGAGGCCAAAACAACATGCCCTACTCACTAACATCAGAAATGTAGAACATGGCAGTGGAACACATCCAATGCTGAAAAACCAATACTGTGCTCAGTGGTGTTAGAGCAGAATTTTTTTTTACATTTTTGTGTGACCTGAAAAGGTGTGAACACAATTACGAAAAAAAAAAAAAAAACACGTGACAGTCTGGTGAAGTAGGGCAGGATGACAGACCGAGTGGAGTTCATGTGAGTCAGTAAAAGTGAGGGGATGAACGAAGAAAGAGGAATCTATGCCATTTTGTAGAGTTGTGACTGAGCATGAATGAGGGCGCGGTGTGCACTTTGCAAGCCGGCCTATGGTGGCAGAGTGGTCAGGAGCCCCGCTGCTTTAATGGTCCATAAATCTGTGTGGGCTGGCTGCTCTGATGCTGCCCCAGTGAGACCCTCTCAAGCGGAAAATGAATCAGAGCATTTTTACGAAGCGCCAAGTGTTGAGCCTCTTGCCCTCCCTTACTGCCAGCCAGGCGATAAGAGGCGCTGCACACACGCGCTACTCAATTTCAGCAGGTCTGGAGCTCATAAAACTGTCTGCCAGTGACAAACCCTGTTTGTATACTGCAGGATTTTCCCTCTTTCCTCTTGCTTTTGTTGAACACTATTTATTTTCTTTTTTCTTCTCCTTTCAGCTGGCTTTGGACTGGGAATACAGTTGTTGACCCGTTGGCGCCCAGTCAGCCCAAGCTCATTTGCTCTACCACAGACCTTTGGCCTAAAATGAAGGTGCAATGGCGAGCAGCTGACATATATACAAGCAATACAAAAAAATGATCAATACAATTCACGGCATAGCGCAATCAGCTTTTACCTGTGTTTCGTATGGTTGGAATGTATGGGGAAAATGTTCTATATAGGAGAAAAAAATATATATTCAAGAACACCTGATGACTTTTTCAAAGGGATGTTAGAATGCACACTCACTGAATGCTATGGAAAATATAAAGACTCCGTTCAGCTTTGGTGCCAATTCCATGTAATTTTTTTAAAACCTTTATAGTTACAGACACTATAGGGTTTTTGTTTAGTAATATCGGAATGAGTAATGATAGAGTCTGAGTGGACCACACGTCTGTCTTACGATGGTACTTCCTTGTTTATAGATGATTAGAGGTGCTTTGTGATTCCAAACAGAGATGATTCCACAGTGTCTACCTGAATTCTAGTGAACTCCTGTGGTCGCAACTTGCATGAAGCATTCCATCAGGGAGGCATCTGGAGGCATCTTAACCCGTCTTCTGGGTCTTCTCGATGAGGTGGAGGAACGGCTCGACTCTGCGCCCCTCGCCCTATCTGTAAGAGAAAGCTGGGACAGCCTCAGGAGCAAAAACTCATTCCATCTGATTGTATACGGCACAGGTGTCAAAGTCAAGGCCCGCGGGCCAAATCCGGCCCGCCACATCATTTTTTTTCGGCCCGCGAAAGCAAATCAAACTTGTTAAATTCCATGATGATTGCTAAAATCTGAGCCAAAATTTCATATTTTTGGATGTCAACCACAATAAAAGTCATTACACTTGACTTTAGATTTGAAAACGAGTTATTCATTAATTTGATGTGTGCTCTATATGTAATATTTGAAGGGATTTAAACATTCTAATGGGTTCTCCAAATTCATAACGGCCCTCGAGAGGAAACCATAACTAGAATGTGGCCCGCGGCAAAAAATGACTTTGACACCCCTGGTATACGGGATCTTATTCTTTCAGTCATGACCAACAGCTTGTGACCACAGGTGAGGGTTGGAACATACATTGACGGATAGCTTCACTTTTCCTCTCAGTTCTTCCATATTGTCTGAAGAAAACAGAGATGTGATATATTGAGGTCCCTAAACTGGATACCTACCATCAACACTTCAGCTTTTACATAGCTCACTTTTGCGTAATGACATTGTTGCTGGATCAGTTTAGTCGCAGTGGCTTTACAAGTAATAATATTTGCATTAAATTAAAGATGACACATTACGTGTAACAATTGCAAAGCTGCCAGAATTCACTTGCTCGAGGTCCGATGTTAATAGTGTGTCAAAGATTATTTTATTTCAATTAAAAATACATTGTAATTCTCTACTCACAGGTGAAGGAGGTTGTTCTTAGCTGTGAATGTAGCGTAAATGTTACCCTACCTGACTGTTAGAAAAGCAAACCAGGCACGGTCAACTTGTTTCAAATGCAACGCTTGCTTTGTTCTTCAGGTTTCTTTCCCTGGAGGTTCTCAGCGATTGCCTGCAGTCGTCCTCGGTTGAAGAGCATGTTTGCCTACAGAAGCCTTTGTTTGACAATACTTTCTGTTAACCCAGTTTTATGAATTGTGTCAGCACTTGCTGATTGTTATCTGTCAGCAGATAAGTGCCTCCTTTCAGGCGCCGGCAATAAAATGCTCAATGTCGAGAGCCGAGGAATTGTCTTTTTAATAGTCAAACAAATAGCCTGTAATTCTGTATTGATTATATTTATTTGGACTACAGCGGTAGCATGCTTGATTATCAAGTCCAAGTGTCAATGTTCTTCCTATGGAGAGCTGGGCATGCCATCATTAGGGAGGGTAAATTTAATTTAATAGGGGGTTAATTAAAAACAAATGCAATAGATGAATGACCTTTAACTAGTTTCGTAAAGTCTGATTTTATGTACCTTTTTCCCGATTTTATTGTTTAGCTGATAATTAGTTAAGAGGAAAGCACTTGAAATGGAGACATCAATCACAAAAGAAGCTGACAGCATGACCAATAGCGGATTTTTCTGCCAGATGAAATAGCATGAACAACGTTTATTTTGCAAAATGAAAGAGATCCAGACCGATGTGCAGAACAGTTCATAAAATTAATTTACAAAATCCAGTACATTTTAAGAGTATTTTACTTCGTTATGTTTCTTGCTTACCATAGACTGACTACATTAAGATAGTCATATTTGCAATCTGGCCAATATTGCGACAGAAACCCCCCCCTGCAAAAATCAAGTCCGACACAGACTATGTTCTTTGAATTTACCTTTCTTCCTTCTCCTGTTTACAACACTGATTATAAGCTCAGTGAGTCAATCAATACACTGTAAGTGATTGTGATCTTTACAAAGACAGTGATTTCTGCAACTTGATTAGAACATACAGAGGCTTCTATATTGACTCAATCACTGTGTTTTCTGCAAAAGAAACACAGAACTGTCATTTTTTGTTGCACCACTGCTATCTTCTTGTATTTTTAAGTGAAATAAAACACCCAGGCTGCCGTATAAAGGCTTTCGAAGATCCAAGTTAGACAATACACCACATGCAGGGGTAATTGAATAAACCCATTGATCCCTGGCCACGCTATTGCCAAACCAGATTTGGATATTCATCCTTAATGACTGCTCCTTACAGGCAAACGAACACTTGTAGTCAATTAACAGTGAAGAAATAGCAGCATTAAGGAAAGACAACCCAAATCTAACATACATACCACGAGTTTGAAATGCACCATCAGGTATGCAAAGTTGTGACGTCTGTGAGACATCTGGCTGATGGCTTTGTTGTCACAACACAACACCAGAGCTTTGTTCTTTGACACTCTCATAGATTTGCAGATCTTCTGGTCCGCCCACTATTCCTCGGTCACAAACACACAGTATCTTCTTGGACAATCGTTTTCCTTTTGCTCAGCACTGTTCACTGGCACTGCCAGTGGTATGCATTGCGGATGCTCCTGCATCATTGTCAGTATTCATACACGCAGGGCGAAAAGTTACAACTGCTTGTGGAAACTACATATGAATGAAGTCATTAGCTGTTATCAATTTCCTATTAAGGCTGACTTGGATGGACAGATTGTATTGGTATTTACCCTAAACCAGAGTTGTGAAATATAACAATATATATTCTGATGCAATATAAATCTATGTACTGGACAATATAAACCCACTATTGTATCTTGATTTTAGAATTTAGCAAGCTTTGCAGAAGCCTGATAATGATCCTGATCATTTCGATCGAGGTATGGTGCCTTGCCTGAAAAATGCCTACAATTTCACTACCAGTTTTGGCTGTGCTCAGTGCATAAAAAGTGTGAGTGACTTAATGCCTGGGGGCAAGTGTCTATCTGGCCTGCCACTATCGAAAGCCGGACTACATGACTGTAAGAGGGCACGTGGCTGTGGACTGGAGAAAGTGGTGCAGTGCCGCCGTGCCTGGCTGAGCACGGGGTAATGATGCATGGCAGAATAGAGAGGAAAGGAGTGTGTCTTCAGGCTAGGCAAGGCTCTCGTGTTCCTATGCAACCGAGGTGGCGGGCTAGGTCATGCAGGACCACCTCTCTGCTGTCGCCATACTCTCCCCTTTCCCAATCTGTGCCCCCAAAATATAAATGTGATCCTGCCATGCAATCTGTCACATCTAATTTGTTTCATGGGAAATTGCATCTTATCGTTTGACGTTTGTGTGTTGTTTCTAATCATGAAATTAAATTAAGAGCTCAACAATTAATCTTATTAATGCCTATCGTTTATCTTTATGCGTGAGAGATTTGGCTGCAATTGGCGGTCCACTAAGGACATACAGTAAAGTCTCGTTATATCGATATTCAATATATGTCGCCATACTCTCCCCTTTCCCAATCTGTGCCCCCAAAATATAAATGTGATCCTGCCATGCAATCTGTCACATCTAATTTGTTTCATGGGAAATTGCATCTTATCGTTTGACGTTTGTGTGTTGTTTCTAATCATGAAATTAAATTAAGAGCTCAACAATTAATCTTATTAATGTCTATCGTTTATCTTTATGATACTCTCCTCTTCCTTTTTCCGTGAGAGATTTGGTTGCAATTGGCGGTCCACTAAGGACATACAGTAAAGTCTCGTTATATCGATATTCAAGGGAGTCCGAAAAAATATCGATATAACCGGGACTATCGATATATCCGACCCTGTTTGCATGTAATTTTCTCCGTGCGTGCATAGAAATAGTATCGATATAACCGGGACTATCGATATATCCGATATCGATATAACGAGACTTTACTGTATATACAGCTGAGTTTTGACTGACAGACCGGACACGGGAGGATGGAATTCCACACCTCATTTCAGAGTATGTCCCATATTGTGACAAGCTTTTCATTTGCAAACGGATAAATACATTAACCGAGCTTTTCAGCTTTTTAAAATAAAGTCAGTGACTCAAGGGGAGGATTAGAAATAACAGGACTGGCTGACAAAATAAACTCTCCAGACATCAGCATCAGTGTCTAAGAGGGAGAGTGTATCACACTGAATTCAGGATTCCAACAGTGTATGAAACTACCTCGAAAAACAGCCTATTGTGATGCCATACGTTTCCTGTGGGCAACAAGTGTGGTTCTATTCTTAGCTGCTGGCCTGTGCTTCAGCCCGTTCCACCCAGGTTAGACAAGATGAGGTGAGATTCACGCCTGCCAGGTCCCACTGTGTTGTTGTAGCCCATGTCCAGCTGTAGAAATGATGGGGCCCAACGACCATCTGTCCCCAACTGGGAGATTCAAGGCTCAGGGTAAAATGGGGGCGGTTATGAGATGAGTTTAGATGGGGGGGGGCGATCAGCTTTGTGTTTCCATAAAGCTGTTTCTCCTCTCTCCTAGCAACGGCTTCCCATTCCCTCGATTTTAGGTGCAATGGTCCTCTTGGTCGGTGTGCACGGCCCCCTCACTCACTCTCTCCTTGTCCTATTTATGGTAATGAGCCATCTGCCCTCTCTAAAAAATCTGCCCAAATAGAGGAAGGGGATGGAGGGAGGGGTCTCTGATGGACAAGCGTCTGAGACAAAGGCTTATCCTGTTGTGTCTGCCTCTGGCCCAGTGGATGCCTTCAGATATTGACATGATGACATGATTGTCATCATGTCATCATGGTGATCAATCAGAAATGTATGTTGTCAACAAAGCATCAATGAGCCTTATTGAAATTGAAAAACTGAAGCAAATAATTTATGTGTGTCTGATCGTGATAGAGTGACCACACCACCACATCAGTAGACATTATGTTGTGCAGGGTATTTATTTGTAATGTCAGCTCAACAATGACCCCCCCAATCTTGCACACACAGTTTTGACTACTGAGCCGAATAATGCACAGCCAACTCATTATGCTCTGCTGCTGTATGGATTTGTCCCTGTGGCTTGGTGACATGATAGCGCTGGTCACATCAGCCAATACAGAGCGTTCAATAGACTTCTGTTGCTACTGGATACTAGAATGGTTACCAAGCCAACACATGTGCTGCACTGTCATAACTCAAATGGGTTAGTCAAGAAGAAGACATGTGTTTCTTCAAGAAGACTGGCGATCCAGTATGATGTTTCTATGGATAAATAATTATTATTTCCTGGTCCTCCTGGTCATTGCAACAAGTCCATTTTTTTTACAGTGATAGCTTGTGTGACACACAAAACCACATTATTCATGCTTCATTAGTTTTCAACTATCGATTTCACAAGGCAGTGTTTTCTGAGGAGAGGGATTAGACAAAGAAGGGGGGTTGTACAGTACCAGCATTAAATATCATATGCTCTGCTAACTCTTGATTCCTGCCTTTGCAAGGTCAATCACCATCAAAAGAGTGGTGGAAAAAACGTTGCAATCAGGATATCACGTAAAGGAAATTGATGGTTCGTTTTGACAAAGTGGTGAAAGTCATCAGGACAATAAACATGTAACTCAAGCAAGTAAATTAATTTTAGACCAGTCTGGAAATTGTTTCTACAGTGGTCACAATAAAGTGGTATTGTGCTGCAAACTAAAATTAATCTGTTATTGACAAATCCACATTTCTTTTTACCCGAACACCAATATGGAATTCAATAGAAAGACAAAAACTGAATGATGTGAAGCATCTTCCAAACAAAAGACTGCCTATAGTGCTTGGAAAGCTGGCGATTGTTGATATGGACCGCGGAAACCACGTGACACTCATTTCTCAACAGCTAGAGAGAAGTGAGAGGAGACATCTAGAGGGCAACTAGCGAATTGAAGCTAGTGGTGTTTGATGGGATTAATAAATGGCTTTTTCATGCTTTTATTGTCACCATTTAATAAGTGAGATTAAAAAAATGCATTAGGCCGAGGCCAGGTGGTCGACTGGTTAGCACACTGACCTTACAGTGCTGAGGTACTGTGTTCGATTCCAGCTTAGACTTTCTTAGTGGAGTTTGCATGTTCTCCCCGGGCCAGCGTGGGTTTTGTCCAGGTTCTCCAGTTTTATCCCATATTCTAAAAACCGACATAGCAGGAGGATTGAACACTCGAAATTGTACCTTGGTGTGAATGTAAGCACCGACGGTTGTTAGCCTCTGTGTGCCCTGCAATCAGATGGAACCAGTTCAGGGTGTCCCCTGCTAACTGCTCAAAAACAGCTGGACTATATATACTACAGCACGCCCTGTGACCCTTGTGAGGATAAAGCGGTTCAGAAAATTGATGGAAATTTCATGATGACTTCATGTTTTATGCAGTCATAATAATTTGAACAAATGAATCAATTATTGTTTTGGAATACAATATCTTAAAGTAGGGACTCAAATACATTAAATGACAACCAACGGCATTTTTTTTTCCTAACTGACATCAGACAAACGTTTTATAGCATCTTAAATACCCAAAACACGCAGGCTAATATTTTTAGTGAAATGTAAAACACCAATAAAAATGAGGTAAAGTGTCCCAAAACTACTTCAAAATGACCTCGGGATGGCGAATTTCAGAAGGTCCCGCCCCCTTGTTTGTGACGTCACGCCAAGACGTCTTGCTCTAGAATCAAAACAATTGCTTCAGATTCGGAGAAGATGCTTTGTTGTTACTCATCTAGTTATGAATATGATTCAAATAGTTCTGAAGAAGAAAGCATAAATGTTTGCAATCGATTAAAGAAGTCCTTCCGTATACTTTTGAGGCATTTGGACTCCAATGTAGCATCCCAGAAAATGCACAAGATGGCGGCCAAGCTCCGTTGGAAATGGGCTGATTTGTCTGCTGGGAATTTGTGTCAACTAGTATCAAGTAGTAGTCTTGGTGCAACACACAATGATTCACCATCGCGTTATTTATGTGTTTTCCTTCTACTTTCGCCATCAACACGGATCAACACAAAGTTTTCAGACCAAACAAAATGCTTTGTGTGTCGCTTTCTCGGTCAGGGGCGTTCCAGACGTGAAGTCACGTCAGGCATCGTCATCAACTCGAAAACAAGACTTCCCGAATATCCAGCGCAAGTCTTAGAACGTAAAATATAGCTATATGCCGTGGAATCTTTGTAGAATACACACAGTAGAAGTCATTTGAAGTGATTTTACAAATTATGGACACAACTTGTCCGGAGGCGTCCGTTGTCCTTTAAATAGAGTTGGATCTATTTCTAACAATATACATGTATGTGTTAAAAACAACAAGAAATCAAACAGTGTCCCATGAGCAAGCATACCAGATAATCTGTTAAAAGGAGGCCATTAACTTTCCCTCCCGAAGTTTGTTGCATGGCATCAGCTGTGAAATGCTGTCATGTGTGCTGATCAAGGTGAGATAAAGTTAAAGACAGCGAGTAAATGGAAAGAATACACCAGGTTACTCATCTCATTTTGAAGCAAATAGTCCTAACTTTGTGTTATTTTCCATATTTCTTACTTTGTATTTTTATAAACAGTAAAGTCTCGTTATATCGATATCGGATATATCGATAGTCCCGGTTATATCGATACTATTTCTATGCACGCACGGAGAAAATTACATGCAAACAGGGTCGGATATATCGATAGTCCCGGTTATATCGATATTTTTTCGGACTCCCTTGAATATCGATATGTATATGTAAATTTCTCCACTGCGAGACTAATAAAGGCAAATCCAATACAATCCAATAACGAGACTTTACTGTACCTGTATTGTATGCTGCGGTTTTTGGTCAATATATTGTTGCACTTTGTTGTTTGTGTTGTCACATACTATACTTGGACACTCATACATGACACACAGTGTATACGGCACCATAGTCATTTTCTCTTTTATCATTAATAAAAGTATGTTAATACATTACATGTTTTGTTCTGTTGTTTGGTATGAACTGTCAATATATGCAGTTTTTATCTCTACTGTATCTGATGCTGACTTGGCCCACCTGTCAATTTTAAAAATCAACGGTGCCTGAGCCTAAACGTTTACCCACCCTTGAACTAAGAAATCCACGCTGTGGTGTAAATGGCTCTTATTTATACGCCATCCACTCAAGCTCAAGAGCACCACCATTAGGACAACCCATCATCTGTTTCAAGACAAGCAGACAGATTGTTTTCTCAATTCACCTGTCGAGACTTTTCGCTAAAAAGCATGAGATTTCAACTTGACATGATCAAATCGATAAACTTTTCAGCAGATTATTTAAAGTGTCACTCATACATCAAGTGACAAAGACTATAGTCAGCAAAATAAATTCATACTGTATTCCAGCTGACTTTGGGTGAGAGGTGGATAACACCCTGGATAGGTCACAAAAAAAGAATTCACTTACAATAATGCCTATGGACAACATAGAGACTTTATTATGATAATAATACATTTCATTTATAAGCGCCTTTCAGAACTCTCAAGGACACTCTAAAGTCACAGGATAACCCTTCTGCAGGTGAGCAGCGGCAGCGTTCTTTCTATGTATGGAAAAGCTTTTTAAATATGTATGTCATTCGTTGAAGTTGCCCTTGTAATGCGGTGCGCCTTAATTAAAGCACTGTTTTGTTTTTTGTTTTTTTTAAGAATGGGAGGAAGCACAATATTGTACTTGGAATGCATACTTGAGACGGATTTGGAACCCAGAACGTCAGTCCAATGCGCTGCCCAAACATGAAACGGAAGTGAAACTAATTTTGTATATCGGTTTATGTCTTTAATTGTAATTCAAAAATCTGTGCACTGCGGTGTTCTTTAAAATATATATGTTTTATGCCTAGTGATCTAATTGCATTATACTAATTAAGAAGTCATATGTGGAATATGAATTGGCAGCAAAATGTATCCGTTTTATCCATCTCAAGATGTGGCCATTTTGCCACTTGTTGTCGACTGAAAATTACTGTACATTGCAATTGCTTAAGGCTCAGCAGTCTGTACAATTTAGCGTTTTGTGACGGAAATCGGCATCTCAGACAAAGCAATTTCAATATTGTAAAACTGTTTTTTAAGTGCTCATCCTCAACACTCATGGATCACTTGCATGGCACTACGTGCAGGTCAATCAAACTAGCTCTGAACTGATTTTAAAAAAAGTATGTGTCAATGTCACGCTCCCAACTGTCACTTACACATCCGGGAGTCATTTCTTTTGCAAGGGCTTGACAATGCTAGCCATTAAGCTAGCTTGCTCAGCAGCAGCACAAACCTTTTAATATATTATGTAGCAGATTCAGAAATGAGCAGGCATTGGTCTCTCACTCAGGCCTGTGGATGGTTTGGTGTGTTCAATCACCCTGCTATGTATGTTTTTGGAAGATGGGAGGAAACCAGAGGACCCGGAGAAAACCCACACAAACCCCACATAGGGAGGCCGGAGCCGGGATTGAACACATGACAACACTGTGAAGCCAATGTGCTATTCAGTCGACTACCAGACCACCCTCTAAATACAAATATGTATTATTAAACATTGAGAGTGTGTTTATTATATCACATTGATTTTGTATTGACACAGTGAAATTGGCGTGGCCCGAAATAGTACTGGTGGCAGGCCAGCGGGCCACTGTTAATGTAGAACTCTGTCATGACAAAATTCTTCATCGCCTTGTCAAGTCCATTGGTGACAAACTACCCAATAACTTTTGGTCCACTTTAATAATCTCTCAAGCAGCATAAACCTTTACAGTGTTAAAAATGTGATAAACTGCATGTGCAGCACAAGTGTGCAATATACTACACAAGTTTTGTAAAGGGTCGCGACTTAATTTGACTTTTTTTATTAGTATCTTATAGAATTGTTCAAGTTCATTTAAAAACAATCAGAATGCCGTTTATCAATGCACCTTACCTCCAAACAGGAGCCTCGATTAAGCGTTGGTTACAATTATGGTAAATGTGCTGTAGTTAGTGCAATTCCAATTGCTTGTTTGGGCTGGATGTAAGCGGGCCATGTGACGGGGAGAGGTAGTCCCATGTGATGCGACTGATTCCAGGCGGACTGTGCAAGGCTGTTATGGCTCCTCCTGCTACTGTGTTTAGGCCGAGACATAGCGCCAGCGCAGGGGACTGGGTATAACCCGACCACCGTGCAAATTTCCCGAGCACACCGCAAGAAGATGACAGATCTCGCAGTGCTTATGGGAGAGGCCTAGACGATGCGCTTGACGTCGCCTCTTCTGCTGTGAAGGCTTCAACATTTCTTCCGATGAACAACACCCCAAATGAACTCCGTCAGAGCAAGTAACGTTAGCAGAAGACCAAGGCGAGTGTCGAGGCCGCGCCCGGTGCAGCCGGAGAGGAACCACCAGGAAAGAGGTAACCTCGATATTTGTATGGGAAGCGTAAATGTTGCTTTGCTACTTGGTCATACTTATTTGCCTGTATATTTATTTCGTTGAATGTGTGTGATCGTCACTGTTGTGTCAGACCTGCAAAATGTTCGGTTGTTGCTGAAACGACTGATACCATATACCAGCCGTATACGTCGGCTTATGTTGTCAGGCAACGCCGGGGCTTTTGTGTTTCGACCTAGCCTTCAGGCCGCTCTTTGTTTTGCTCTATTTTATTTTTTTGCTCCGCGTGGGCATTTATTTGAGTTGACTTGTATTACCGATGTTGGAAATGTGCTTTCCCACCGACCAACGTTTGTTGTGACGGTAAGATGACGAGCTTGATACGGGGGTTGCTTGTTTCATGACTGGCAAACGTAGGAAATGGTACACAAAGTGGTTGTCCCAGACGCTATTATTAGCATGTTTGGCTAACTAGTTGAGCCCAGGTGTTGTGTATCAGATCCTTTCTGGTGAATGAAGGAATACAACTTTTGGATTTGATGTTTTAACGACTATGGTTTGATTTAAATTTATCAAAACGCCCATTTATTGTAATGTAGTAGAGTACGTGCTGCGGCTGCTAAACGTAAACATTAGGTGGTTATGCTCTTTATTGTTGAAATGCATTTGATAAAAGAAAGAACAACAGGCTACTGTCGCTAGTGATATACAGTACAGTACAATAGTAATGTTGTGCTCCTGGAAACAATTCTCGCCATCTCAGTTTGGCTGGAATCATTAAGTGATCTTATAAAATATACTGACGGATATTTATTGCCCATTACAAATTGTTGCAAGGTGTGTGAAGATTGGTCTTTCCAATTCTTACCTGCTTTATCTGACCCTGATTGTTGCATTGTTTTTTGTGGTTGCTGCTCATTAGCCTGTGAGTGTCATCCTTGCAACCAGAGTAACAAGCAGATAAGGCTTTGCATCTCCTTTCAGGGGTACCTAACAACTGACTATTGCTTAAGATATAGCACTGGGTGAATGCTTCATTTAGGCTTGATTGAATCCCCTTCTTGATGGGATCTGTATTGGTTTCTGGAGCCTACAAAGTAGGTAATTACAACTTTTGTAATTTTGTTGTTCTCTGCTGTTGCTGACAAATGTTGGGTTGTGTAATTGACAGTTTTTGAAACAACACTTATGTAATTCTCTACCTTTAAATAAAAAGTAGTATGTATATAAATAATGTGTCACCTGCATGCTATTCATTTTTGTCAATGCAAGGGATGTTTCGGTCAAGGTTGTATGCCGCCGGTTTCAATCCCAATTGTCTATAAATGAGATCACCCGATCTGATTCAGACAAGGGCTTCTTTGATTATTAGTTCCACACTTTTCAAATCATATGCAAGTTCCACACGACTCTGTGATTTAGTTTGCCCCTCTCTGGTGCAGTGTTAAGGAAATGGGAGTAAGGGGGGCTTCACTGCACACAGGCTGGTCTGTAGTTTGCTCCAGGCTTTTTTTGTTTGTATTTTTTGTGATCAGGCAGTGATTTATATATGGCGGTCATGTAATTTTCCCTAGAAACTGACCGATTGCTGTCACGTCGGCCGGAGCACCACGAGTCAATATCTTACATTAGTGTTTTGTTCAAGAGTTTCATTAATATCTATCTCTACAATTACCAGATGAGGACATTCCTGCAGATATGGTTGCAGAAGAATCTGGTCCAGGAGCTCAGAACAGTCCATACCAGCTTAGAAGAAAGTCTCTGCCCAAGAGAACAGTGTGTCCGACAAAGACAAACATGGAGGTACAAGAAACAAAATGACTGTGCATGTCTCCCAAACAAAAGTTTGTGTACTAATGTTTCCTTTGATATATTCTTCACATAGGGTGCTTCCACTTCAACCACAGAAAACTTTGGTCACCGACCAAAGCGACCGAGGGTTTCGGGCAAATGTCAAGATGTTCCATGTAACTATGCACACTTTTTAAGTGTACTTTAGTGTTTGTATTGACACTTGAATCAGACGAAAAGGCCATTTGAGCAACTGATTATACTGCTTAGTTTTTTCCCCACATTTTGTTTTACATGTGAATAACATGAAACAGATTGTGATTATTTTTTTTCCTATTGTGCTCAATAGCGCTCAAGCGAGCTATAAAAAATGATGAATGAAGTCAGAAATGGAATATTTGGTTTATTGGATGATCTTTTCAAGCATAAGAACAATCTCTTGAACAGTTTTCCTTTATTTATACTTCCACCCAAACTTAGTCCAAAATTCCAACTGCAATAAACAGAACATTCAAAATCTAATTACCTGAAAGTGAAATTGCTTTAAATCAGGCAGAATTACATGATGGATTGACATGTTTTGATCAAGAGTGTTATATTTTTCTGAAATGAGACTACTTGACATGCGGTGCGACTTCTTGTAATTAAGAAGTATGTATGCTTGTTGTTCACTCATAGCCCCTAATATATCCTTTCAGCAGCTCCAGCCGAGCAGTATTTGCAGGAGAAACTTCCAGACGAGGTGGTGCTAAAGATCTTCTCATACCTACTAGAGCAGGATTTGTGCCGCTCAGCATGCGTGTGCAAGCGCTTCAGCGAGTTGGCAAATGACCCCATCCTCTGGTGAGTATCTAGTGGTTGTTACATCATTTGAAGCACTTTTTAACCAGAATTTGTTTTAACATCTGCTTACATCTGAAAACAAACATGTTGTGTCATTTATATTAGAACTTAATGACTATTTGAGAACTGCAAGCACACAGCACATTTGGGGAGGGTAAAAGATGTGTTTGTTGCATTTCATGCAGCCGAGGTTTTGAAAGGTTATTTGTATACCATTCAGTCATTTGCAAGGGTGATAACAAGACAATTTGTATCTTGTTTCAGGAAAAGACTGTACATGGAGGTTTTTGAGTACACACGACCCATGATGCATCCAGAGGCAGGGAAGTTCTACCAAATAAATCCAGAAGAATATGAGCAGCCAAATCCCTGGAAGGAAAGTTTTCAACAGTTGGTACGTTATTAATTCATAAGTTTTCAGAACCCTGTGGTTGTCTTGTCTATTTTTTTGGGTGTACTTTAAAGACTTTGAATTTCATCACTGTAAAACAATGTGATTTTGCAAACTCTGTCCTTTTGTCTTTTTCATGGCGTCGATGACGGCATTTAAATACAACCACACAAAATGAACATTGTCAGCTGTGAACATTGACACACCATGGCACAACGCAAAGTATATTGTTGAAAAATTCAGAGAAGGCCTTCTTATTTTTTCCATCTATTTTGAAACATTCTGTCTTTTTGTGCTGTTTGAATTGCTAATGTGAAAGGACATCACCACATGCCATAACTGTGACCTTCCATTTGCAGGGTGTGAAAGGCATACTGTGTTTAATTTGTCTTTCTTTGGGATACATTAAGCTTGAAGTTTTCCTTGAACATGTGCATTTATGAAATATTTTCATGATGGCTTCACTCTCACTCTTCTAAATACTGTCATCCCCCTCCCCCAAATGTCTTTGTCAGAGTCCATATTGATAAAAATGGCTAATCGTGTGATCATTTGTTTGCAGTATAAAGGTGCGCACGTTAAACCGGGTTTTGCAGAACACTTCTACAGCAATCCTGCGAGGTACAAAGGGAGAGATAACATGTTTGTAAGTGACTTCATGCAAACATTTGTTGGTCCTTTTCGGTATCGCAAAGTTCATCTGACTCCTTTGTTTGTTTGTTTGTTTGTTTGTTTGTTTGTTTTTTTCTCCCACCCAAGTACTATGACACCATAGAAGATGCTCTTGGAGGAGGTCAGGAGCCTCACTTTGATGGCCTCATATTTGTTCACACTGGTATTTACACAGATGAATGGATCTACATTGAGTCGCCGATAACAATGATTGGTGCTGGTATGCGTGTCTTACTTTTCACATTTTGTTTCTTTTGAGCGATCCTGCACTCTAGTGTGACCCTTCTGTTTGTAGCTCCTGGAAAAGTGGCAGAGAAAGTCATCATTGAGAATACCAGAGACTCCACGTTTGTGTTCATGGAAGGTTCAGAAGACGCCTACGTCGGATACATGACCATAAGGGTGAGTTTACGTGATTATTATTGTTTTGAGGCCTGATCTCTAGAGATGTTGATAATCTGGTTTTGTGTGTCCGCTGTAGTTTAATCCTGACGATAAATCCGCCCAGCACCATAATGCACACCATTGCTTGGAGATTACTGTCAATTGCAGCCCAATTATTGACCACTGCATCATACGCAGCACTTGCACAGGTATTTAAGGCTTCTGATAATTTTCTGTTTCAAGTGTGTGTTTTACATGATGTATATGTTCGACTTGTTTTTTTTTCCCCCCCAGTGGGGTCAGCGGTGTGCGTAAGTGGACAGGGTGCTTGTCCCACAATCAAGCACTGCAACATCAGTGACTGTGAAAATGTTGGGCTTTACATCACTGACCATGCCCAGGTACTATGCCCCTTCACACAAGTTTGGGAATAAACATTTCAGAAAATATTTGGGTTTTTTTTTCCCAGGGAATATATGAGGACAACGAAATCTCAAACAATGCTCTGGCTGGTATTTGGGTGAAAAACCATGGCAACCCGATCATCAGAAGGAATCACATTCACCATGGCAGAGATGTTGGCGTTTTTACATTCGACCACGGCATGGTAAATTTTCAAACAATAAATCCCATTAAGCAGTGTTTTTTTTTCTGCCATTACGACACCATGATTGTCAATGTTCCTTTTCTGGTCTTTTTCCAGGGTTACTTTGAGAGCTGCAACATCCATAGGAACCGCATCGCCGGGTTTGAGGTGAAGGCATACGCCAACCCGACAGTGGTGCGCTGTGAGATTCATCATGGCCAGACAGGGGGCATCTACGTGCATGAAAAGGGCCGCGGACAGTTCATTGAAAATAAAATCTATGCCAATAACTTTGCCGGCGTGTGGATCACCTCTAACAGCGACCCTACAATACGGTCAGCATGGCCACCTCAATGTCGAAATGTTTACATATGCGTCTACTTGTGCCCTTTGTGCTAAAATGTGCTGTTTCAATGCAGGGGAAATGCTATATTCAATGGCAACCAAGGTGGAGTGTATATTTTTGGTGATGGCCGAGGTCTCATTGAAGGGAATGACATCTATGGAAATGCCTTGGCTGGTATACAGATCAGAACAAATAGCTGCCCTATTGTCAGACACAACAAGATCCATGATGGTCAGCACGGTGGCATTTATGTGGTGAGATTGCTATTTCGACGAAATCTGTTAAATTGGAACCTTTCTTATCTTTGTATGTTCAGTTTTTAATGAGTCACCTGCTCCCACCCATCCCCCTTTCACACAGCATGAGAAGGGACAAGGTGTCATTGAGGAAAATGAAGTGTACAGCAACACACTGGCTGGAGTGTGGGTGACCACAGGCAGCACGCCGGTACTGCGGAGGAACAGGATACACAGCGGCAAGCAGGTATGATTACAACCCGTGTACATTTCCACTGGGTGTGAGTCTTTGATTTGAAACAAAAAAAATAAGGCTTTCAAACTCAAAAAATATTGTCTTAAATAATTATTTGGTCTTAAAGTATCTTACATTCATCTCAAGTGTCTGAAATAAAACTCCCTCACAACATATTTGAATATTTTCCATCAAACAAAGAACCCAACCAAAAAGCCGTCACGATATTGGCGAGTGCCTGTTAAGTGTCTCTGCAATGCCGGCATCGTGTAGCAAGGGCAAAGTGGAAAAAGCTACACCAGCTGATAGAATAAACTACGCGATGTAGAATTTAAATAGACATTATTTGTTTGATTAGAATATTGTGATTAATCACCGCCTTTCATTGTAAACAGGTCGGAGTCTACTTTTATGACAATGGTCATGGCGTTTTGGAAGACAATGACATTTACAATCACATGTATTCTGGAGTTCAAATAAGGTTTGTATGAGCATCATTACTTCGCATTACTTCGGTCTGCACATACCTGAGATTTGTTGTTGAAGTGGGCTTGTGTCCCAATTGTGCCTTTTCTCCCATCAATAGAACTGGCAGCAATCCCAAGATCCGGCGGAACAAAATATGGGGAGGTCAGAATGGTGGAATTTTGGTTTACAACTCAGGTGGGTAGTGGATTTAAGATTTGTAATCATTTTAATGGTATGATGACCCACATTTTTTAATATGAAACTGTCTGTTTTGCAGGCCTGGGCTTTATCGAGGACAATGAGATTTTTGACAATGCAATGGCAGGAGTGTGGATTAAGACAGACAGCAACCCAACCTTGAGAAGGAATAAGATCCATGATGGGCGAGATGGCGGAATCTGCATATTTAATGGTGGAAGAGGTAACTATGTTGACATGAATTACTGCGGTCTGCTCTCGTTTTATTTCTTCGTGCAATGTTAGAATTATAGACATTTTTTTTGACAAAGTTCCTGTGGTAATATGCAAATTCTATTTTGTATGTACTCTATTTTCTATTTTCAAACATAATTGTGAAATAACAGTCGCTTTCTTTGGTGTTTTAAAATGGATGTAAATTGCCATGTTTCTTCCTTCAGGTTTGCTTGAAGAAAATGACATCTTCAGAAATGCCCAGGCAGGTGTTCTCATCAGTACAAACAGTCACCCAGTCTTGAGGAAAAATAGAATATTTGACGGCTTTGCCGCAGGTCAGTTCACCTGAAATCCAGGATTGAGTGTAATTACAAAGTGTTAATAAAAAGGGCGGTTTATAGCTGAGTCCTGTTTGTTTTCACCAGGTATCGAGATTACCAATCATGCCACGGCGACTTTGGAGGGCAATCAGATCTTCAATAATCGCTTCGGAGGGCTTTTTCTTGCATCTGGTGTCAACGTTACGATGAAAGGTACAAGCTTGACAAACTTGTCCAATTGTTATCAAATGACAATTGTAATTTTTGTTGTCCTGCAGATAACAAAATAATGAACAATCAAGATGCCATTGAAAAAGCTGTGAGCAGAGGTCAGTGCCTGTACAAGATTTCAAGTTACACCAGCTATCCAATGCACGATTTTTACAGGTAATTTTATGTTAAGAGAACCAGATAACAATGTCACCCGCTGTTTTTGTTTTGACTTTTCACCACTCCCCTTTGGCTCGCCACAGGTGCCACACCTGTAACACAACAGACCGCAACGCCATCTGCGTGAACTGCATCAAGAAGTGCCATCAGGGACACGATGTGGAGTTCATCAGACACGATCGGTCAGTGCGCCAAACACATTCTGGACTATGAAATACTCTTGTGATGCACCCCTTTGTATTAAAACAGCAAGTTTTAGGTTGAATAGCTGTACAATGCTTCCCTCTATTCAGTCCGTGTGATTTGTCATCCTTTTCCCTCCATCTTGTCACCCATAGGTTTTTCTGTGACTGTGGGGCAGGTACACTGTCAAATCCTTGCACATTAGCCGGAGAGCCAACACATGACACAGACACCCTCTATGACTCGGCGCCTCCTATAGAGTCCAATACGCTGCAGCACAACTGAGCCCCAGATCACGAGTCCAGTTGCGCCTCAGCCATAATTGATGCACGGGACCGCAGTGGAGAAGGAGGAAACTGAAATTTAAATAGACTCTCGCAGAGCATTTACAATGAAAAAAAAGACTTGGACATAACAGATGCCTAGCTTTTCAGTTTCTTTATTTTATAAAAAAAAGTGACATCAATTGAAAATGATGCAGTTTGTGGGCATGTCGGGTTGCCCAAATGAGGGACTAAGACAACTGGAGGAGTGGAACACCACATTGGAGAAGAAAAAAAGGGCAGTCATATATAAACCTGAGAAAGAGAACCAACGTTTTGGTAGAGTAAATAGCCCTTAAGGCCACTATGCTTCCATCGCTGGGTGACCGAGCTGCTTGTACCACACGTATGAGAATATATGAACTAGCACTTCCACCCCAAACATCCAACTGTTTGATTTTAATGCTTTTTTGTGTAGTTTTGTATTTTCATGCAAAAATCTTACTGTACTTGAATGTCTTTATTTTATTAAATGTGTTTGTTTTTGTTATTGTATCCCAGAATTGCTGTAATTATACTCATGTCGCAGTATCTAACTTCTTTCTGTGAAAGAGATCTGAGGAATGAGAGGGAAACAAACAGTTTCTCCTGCAACACTGTCATATTTGCAACAGACTGAAATGGACTTTCAGAAGACTTGTAGTTGTACACACCAATGTATTGAAAATGCATAAACGTATGCATAAAGCAAACAAGTCAGCTCTCTTGACCACAGAAGGTTGGTTAACTGTTTTTGCCATGAATTTCGTAGCATTTACATGCCCAAAATCCCAACTCTTCCACCTTGTCGTTTAACTGCTTCGTTGTTTCTATTGAGTCCCAGGTCTTGGGAAATCCATTTCAGCCCAACCACACGCGCGCACACACAGACATTTTTCAGTGTTGCAGGAAAACGTTTTGTTTTTACTCCATTGAAGACCAGTATCTTCATACAGCACTCTATAATTTCATTATCCCTTCTCCATTTCATGTGTACTGGTGATTGTGGGTTCTAATTCAGACTGAAATGTATGCATGTATCATAACATCTAGACTTAATATATTGTGAAGTATTCAATAACCGTTATGTAGGCACTAGCTTGAATTAAAAGGGTTTAATTTCCTAGGTGAACATTGTCTTTTGTTTTTCATAAACTTTATTAGATCACAGAAAGTAGTATTTTTTTCCTAAGGATGCAGTAAAACTAGGCCCATCAAACTGAACTTGGGCTAAGCGGATTGGCTGTGTGAGCGCTATGTCTCAAAATAATAGACAGTCACAGAAATGTGACATGACTGCATGTGCAAATGTGGTCAAAACAGCACACGTTGAGTGTGGGATTGTAGCGTGGCATAACTCTGCCTAACAAGTTTCCAAATTAAATGGCTTGGATCATCTTAACAAGTGCAGTGAAATGGGTCTTATCCTGCGTGGTGTCTTCAGCAAACTGGCAAAGCTTCCTGTTAAGAGAAGTTATCACAGTGAACTGGGGAATACCACTTAAAATCGGGGGGGGGGGGGGGGGGGGGGGACATTACACTAAGAACATACTTGAAGAGTCTTCGTCTCATGGTGCTCCTCTCAAATTCTCTGGCCTTTCTGTGTCCTGTCTGAATGACAATTTCTGGTAGGTTGGCAAGTCGAGCGGCGTTGAAGCCATAGCTCTTGGGACACGCCCCAGAAATGAATTTGTAGAGGAATGTGATGGTCTCTTGGCTTGGATCTTCACACTCGTTTTCCACCATGCATGCCTAAATGAGATGTGATTGCAAATCTCTTATTATATATGCACGTGGCTGAAAATGTACACTATGCCACATGCTCCACTTGGGTAGCAAACAAGAAACAATAGCCTTCACGATACACAAGAGTATTCTATGCATTCAAAGGATAATTATTTTGCAATAAATTAAAAATTCAATCCAAGACCTTCCGTAGATTACAAGTGATTGTGACAAATGACATGCTCACCATGTGGCCGAGGCGCACCGCTGGATTGTTGGCGTAGTCCTCCACCAGGGAGTGGTAGTGTGTCGAGAAGAGTGTGCGGCAGCAGATATTTTCTGCAAGTTCCTTCACAACAGCGCAGGCGATGGCTGTGCCGTCATATGTGGCCGTGCCCCTTCCTGTTCACAGTTCACAACTGAATGCTACCACAAACGCATACAAAAAATAAAGTATCGTGACGAGTGAATGTGTACCTAATTCATCAAGAAGCACAAGTGAGTGTTTGGTGGCATGGTGCAGAATACATGCAGTCTCGCTCAACTCAATGAAGAAGGTGCTTTCTCCTACAAAGGAAAAGGGGATTAATAGAAGCTCAGACGGTGGACATATCTGAAATGTCTCTTCTTTTTGAAACCTTACCAGCCATGATAGAATCGGAAACACCGAGCCGAGTGAAGACTCGATCTACTGGCGTGAATTGCAGACTCTCTGCCGGTACGAAGCATCCCAGTTGAGCAAGCACAATAACAAGTCCACACTGCGGCAAAGTACAGATGCATACTTTTGTCATTCTGTCAGGCAACAATATTCGCAGGAAAACATCTGTATTACACAAAAATATTGCTGCTGAACAATTAAAAATATGATGTGGAGCGCCATTCCCGAATTTGTTTTGGTTTTTCTTGCGGGAGGGTGCCAATAAAGTGTTGCTCAGACCTCTGGCAATGTTTTCCCTCCCACGAGGGGGCAGCATTTGCTTTTTACAGCCACCCACACTTGCACCTCATATTACTTCAGACCCATATGACAGGAATTAATTCTTTTTTTCTGATGAAAGAAGAATGTCTAAGGTTTCTTAGTCTGGGTTGGATGTTTATGTAGTCCTAAAACTCAATATTCTGTGGGTCCTGGAATTTGAGTGAAAATGCCAAAAACCCTGGCACTTGAGTGGACATATTTTTGCATATGTCTGGCAGTGAATGAGTTAATCTATTTCTTGAATTTGTATGAAGTATGAAGACAAAAATTAGATAATCTACATATTCTCCAGTCACATTTGACATGGGATTACAAATTGAATCAGAGGCCTCAATATAGATGTCAAAAGAAAAAAAGTGGATCATGCGCACGAAACAAGTCAATATCAGACAGCGTGGTGTCAAATGATTGGCCTGTCAAATGATCTCACCTGTCTCATGAGAGTGGATTTTCCGCCCATATTGGGTCCTGTGACGAGGACACAGGAAGCGAGACTTTTTTGCTCTTCGCCATCCTCACTGCCACCAGGGCAGCCAATGTAGATGTCATTGGGGATGAAGTCATCGCTAAAAAATGTCTTGATAGCACAGGGGTGCCGAGAACCGGTGAGCTTGAGGAACGGCGCTACTTGATCGTCGCCATCTGGGAGAACAACCTGTGGCCTCGTCATTGGTCCATCTCCGCCCTGGCTGTAGCGTGCTAAGGCCAGTAGAACATCTGGAAACAAATTATACTTTTTGATTAGTTATAAAGCACATGCTGTGGAAATCAAATACATGTTTATACCAAGCACAGCCATGCACTCCACCGCAGTCTTCCAGCTGCTGTAGTTCTTGTCAAAGTTGTAGAAAAGCCTCCTCATGCAGTCTTTCAGGGCTGCATCTCTCTTCTCCTCAAATCCCTGGAGCTCGGAAAACAGCCGCTCAGACTCTGTCGTCACGTAACGTTTGCAGCCTTTCTTTGTGGACTTCACTTCATACTCCTCTGGAATATTCCTCTCAGAAACGCTGTCGGGCACCTCCATTTGAAAGCGATTTCGCCCGGTGCCCCAGTAAGCCATGCTCTTACAACTAAGTCTCTTCTTTTGTCGGTCCAGATAATCTTGTAGCTTTTTATTGCAACTCTTGACGCCCAGCAGAGCCTGGTCATATTCTGGGTCGAAGCCCTCTTTTGGAGTAATGACACCGGTGTTCCGAGCTTTCTCGTGGTCGAAAGCCGTCTCCCAGCGCTTGAGTTCTGCCGCGAGGTCAGGAAAGAGACCGCCATTGTCATTTTGAAGACTGACCACTTGGCAAAGTAATTTGGACTGAAAGTCGCCACTAACTGACGCAAAGACATTGACAATTTCCCGCATTGTTTGGAAACCTTCCAGTACAGACAGAAAGTCTGCTATTTTCCTCTTGCTGTAGGTGACGTCCTCATAGAGGACCGCCCTGCTGTCCGGGTGGTTCTGACCCTTCAGCGGTGTGCCAATGCTGTGAATTTTACTCAGGAGGCGCTCCAAATCTGGGAGTTGCTTCAGCAGTTCAGAAACCTCCGACACTTGCGCTTGAACGGCCATCAGGTCTTCCAGCGCATCCAGTCTATCCATGATAGATGCCGGGTTACACAAAGGAGCACAGAGCCACTGGTTAAGCAGCCGCTTTCCAAAGGGGGTAAAGCAGGTGTCCAGACGCTCCAGCAGCGTTCCTTCTGTGCCTCCGGAATCGTTCTGAAAGATCTCAAGGTTTGCCAGAGTCACTCCATCCAAAACCATACGCTGGCGAGTCTGAGCAAAGAAACTTTTCCGTCCGGCAGCTTTGTCCATTTCAACGTCGACAGGGATGTATTCTTCGAAATTGGCCATAGAGAGGAGCTCCTGGTCCACGAGACACTTCTTCAAGTAGAAGATGCATCCACCCAATGAGGAGAGTGCCAGCTCGTAGCCATCCTTGGGGGTAAGACCGAGCGAATCACTCTCGGAGGTCATTGACTTAAGAACAGCTGGGAGAAAACCTCTCCCTGTCCCCTGGTCCTTGCTCGCCCTCTCTCGAAAGTAGTCTTCCTCTGAAAGATTTTTCAGAGTATCCTGAGCATCCCAGAATTGAGTGCTGGCATTCAGTCCCTCCTGCAGCGCTGAGGAGAGAGAAACCTTCAGTATTTTGCGTGTTTCATCAGAGGGGTTTCCATTTTCGAAAAGAACTTCAGCAGGCGCAAAGTGTGCGATCAGAGTGCGTAGACGTGAACAATGCCGGTCGTCTGGAAACTGACCGACATGGAAGTACCCAACAGAGGTATCGACAAAGCAGACGCCATAAGTGCGGCAACAACCCCCCTTTCCTTCATCTACGGGTTTCTCCTTCAAACTAAGCAAAAATTTGCTGCGACTCTCGGTCGGGGTACCGTCCAACACGCTGTAGGTTTGGGTGCCTCGCGTTATAATCCTGCACACTTCTCTTTTCACAACACGGTCAAACTTGGTGGGTTTGAGCATCTTCTTGCATCGTGCTTCCATCATTTCTGGGGTTTCAGTTTGCTCCACACGTGCCACCTTGTAGCCTTTCTGGACCAGTACGTCGGAGAATCGCGCAAAGCCAATTTCTGGAAAGCCAGAGTGCGCCCAAGAACCTTTCATAAAAGTCAATCCAAGCTCATCGACTCCAATCACGGCATCCATGTGGTAGAGTTCATAGAACTTCCCAACCTTATAGAAAATAACAGTGTCGAACATCTTGGATTTGAGAATCCACCACTGACGCATACCAGGAGTGTTTCGGTTGTTGAAGTCTTCCGGCACATATACGGTGGACGGATCATATCCGTCATCCGTCACTTTGCGCATTTGGCTATCTTTCCTCCTGTGATCCTGCAACCACTCCAGCTTCTCGTGGTCCCAAATTGTGGATCCTTCACCTGTGCCTGACCCTGTGGTCGGGCTTTCAAAGCTGTCAGGGGCTGAAAAGGTGGACAAACGAGACTTTGTGTTGACAGATAAAGATGCTAAAGGTGTTTTCGGTGCCCTGGAAGTGGTACTGACTATGTTTGGCTTTGCTGTTGCAGGCTTGTCCACAGACCGTTTACGTTTTACAGGCTTTACCGGGCTTTCCACTTCAGACTCTTGTGTGCTCTCTGCTTCTTCCACTTCACTGCTGATCGTAGCCTCTTCCGCTTCTTCCTCGCTGCTGCTCGAGGCTTGGTCAGGTTTAAATTCATCATCAGATCCCTCACTATCTGAGGCCACGATGATGCGGCGGCGCTTGGCTTTATTTCCCTTGGACCGGGTTGGACGTGGATCGATCCTGGATGATTTTAATTCTTCATTTTTCTGTTGGTCCTCA
The DNA here is from genome assembly GCF_051943395.1 of Hippocampus bargibanti. NCBI lineage: Eukaryota > Metazoa > Chordata > Actinopteri > Syngnathiformes > Syngnathidae > Hippocampus > Hippocampus bargibanti. The sequence continues at coordinate 14,684,247 of NC_142746.1, forward strand.
TTGCTGACCTCATCATCAGTTACTGTCGGTTTATCGACCTGATAACATCAATATAAAAGTACACATTATTAAATTGAAAACCATGGGCTAAATTACCGTTGGCCTATTTACATCCAATTTGACAACAAATTCAATTAGATTGTGTCACCTCCATTTCTTCTTCTTCGTCATCTGATGGATCTGTGCACAGAGGGATTTTTAATCGATTTTCGGGGTTATCGAACAAGACTTTGTCCGCAAGCTCCATTGCACGGTGGATTTCAGGCTTCCCACTGAAAAACAACCCTCCGGTTTTCGCGTCACTATTGTCCGAGCCTGCAACACAATCATAAAACATCTCACATCTATGACAGTCTAGCTATGACACATCTATGACGGTTTAGCTCAAGGATTTAAACGCGAATTTAAAAAATGTCTAACCTTGATACTCTCTGATGTATTTGGTGCTGACCCAACCCCGTGTGGGTGGTTCATCAAAAAAATGGACATGTAAACGTTGGGCTCGACCACTGCCGCGCAACTGCAGTCCAGTCAGAGGTTGAGGCACCACCATGCATGGCCACCATGGATGCCCCTCCAGCTTAGCCCAAACAAGAGAGCCAGCACTGAAGCGTGTCGAGTTCCTGAAAGCAAAATTAAATCCAATTTGCCAAATCAGACGTTTGTGTCTTATTCGGTGTGGTTCACTGTTGACTTTTATTTCTGAACAATAAATTAACAACCATGACCCGGGGTAATGCTTCTAATACATAGCCCTGAGGCTTGCAGTCAACCTGTTATTTAGCATATCTCATGTCATCATGGCTGTAGATGGTACTTTTTATTCTAAAAAGATCAACCGGTCTGGTCATTTAGTCTTTAAACTAGAAAAATACATAATGGATTTTTTTTTTTTTTCATTTGTGTCTAATCTTTGAACTGAATGTCAAGAAACAATATTTTACATCACTTACAACATTCATTAGCAATTATAGCAAGGCGAAGGCGCAGGCTAAATCCTGTTTATGCACAAATTATCCAGGAATTTGGCAAAGCCAATAAAGGTTAGTGCCCGCCGCAATAGTAAGATTAACTCACGCGACTGTTGACGCTTTGCCACCGAATAGCTTGTTGAGTCCTCCATTGGCATTTTTAACGACATTTTTTGATTTTATTTTGGTGGCCTTGCTCTGCGTCAGTTTAGCTTCTTCTTTTGGAGACGAATTGGACTTGTCGATAGAGGACGGCAAATCGGCCTCTAACGGGTGAGCACCAGGCTTCGGCTTGGACACCGGCGGCGGAGACTTTGAGAAGAAATTGAGAAGTGAGCTTTGCTTCGCCATTACTGAATCTCGTCCTTGATAAATTACAATTTTAGCTGTTGCTAACTTGAGCTCCCTACGCCATTAACACGCACCAAGAGCCGCCAGAGTTCGCGGGGAAACACAAGCGCCTCCAAAGGAAGGCGCGGCTACAACCTTTGTCATCCAATGAAAAACGAGAACTGAGGTCCTGGGATGTCACGTGGTTCAAACATCATGGTGACCCCCACATTGACGAGGGCTGAAACTCGGAACCAAGAAGAGAGCCTTGTTTACAACTGGTCGCAAATGCAAATTGAAAGCATGGCGTCTGTCATGTGACGCCTGTAAAAGAAAGTCAACATTTTTTTTTTCAACTGGAAATATCCAAACCAGTACTGAAACATGATATTAAAGTCATGACATTTCAGTCGTCAATGAACAAGTTATTGTACTTGTTTTAATGAGGCGAAACATGGCATACTCCTGTCCTGACATCTCTGACTGAATACTGTATGTGTAAAATCACTGTGTACTCTGCAGAGTGCTACATTGATTTTCACTTGAGGGTTCGGAAACAGTAAAAACTAACCAACCAACCAACCAACCAACAAAACAAACAAACAGCGAAAATACCGTTAAATAACAAGGACAATAAAATAAAGAAATACATTAAACATAGTACGTACATCCGTTATTGTGGGTGAACTGTGCTCACAACTGACTTCCAGAAGAGGGCGACATAATGATATTACCTGTACTGTTTTTAAAAATCAACTGCAGTTTGATAAAATAATTTAATCAAATTATAATATGTCTCGTATGTGCCTTTCCATTTCCTTTGTAACCACAATAATATGATTTTTAAACCATCTGAGGCAAAATTAAAAATCCACATTTTGAATAGTTGTATTAAGTTCATCCTGTCTACCTGATATCTAATTTAAAACCTTCGCCTTCGTCAGAGTGTCACTCTAACGAAGGCGGAAGTAGACGCCGAAACATGTCAGGTATTTGAACACCGACAATGCACTGTCTGTAAGATAAGAATCTGTTTTGAATTACACAGTTTGAATAGTTTTCAGGGTTTGCCTGTTCCCATAAATATCCAATTGTTTGATTACACTGTGGTGAAAGCTGGGAACATCAGACATTCTCATCCAGGTGATACACCTGGCCTCGAACAGTCTAAAGATTCTCAGACCCGATGTAGACATTGGCCCGTGAAGTCCCCACCACCGACTTCTGATCTTGCAGATAGTTTAATTTCTGACATCGTGACATTCTTGCAGGCAATCATTTTCCAATTTTGTGTGGCGAAGGTTGAGTCACATCAATCTCATGCGGGAACAGTTATAATGGTGAGGCTACAGTATAGTCAGCAGATAAAACACCAGCAGAAAAACTGCTCCTTTTAGTCGATATAGAACAAGATTAAGATGGGAATTGAAAGAACCAATGCTATGTACAATCTTCTTCTCCTCGGTGCTGAATGGGCAATTCAACACGTGGAAATACATTTTGCTGCAGAGTACTGGGGAGAAAAAAAACACAACAACCCCACATACAAAGCAGGAAAATGTGACCATATTGCACCAATGTATTGAAGATTTTCCACAGCTGTTTATAGGCATGCTTTTAATGGACACTTTGTTAAGACTTTAGTGGTTGTTTGGCAGAGATCACGACAAGCCCATAGAAATTTTGTGAATGTCTCCATTTTGTGTGCAGAGAGGTGTCCAAAGCTGAAAGCTTTTCCTTTCCAGCATGATTGGTATTCATTAGACTTTATCTGATGCAAACTGCTTAAAGGTTTTATGGCATTGGAAACTAGCTGTCATTGAATAATTTATGCAATAATAAACACCTCTGTATGCCGATCGGAAGAAGAGATCATAACGTACAGTAAAGTCTCGTTATATCGATATTCAAGGGAGTCCGAAAAAATATCGATATAACCGGGACTATCGATATATCCGACCCTGTTTGCATGTAATTTTCTCCGTGCGTGCATAGAAATAGTATCGATATAACCGGGACTATCGATATATCCGATATCGATATAACGAGACTTTACTGTACTTCATTTATTGAATTGGTGAGTTTCCGTTATCTTTTAACCCCTCTCTCTTTCCTATCTATCCTTTTGGTAATGGAAAGAGCAGATGTCATAAGGAAATTGGCTCATTAGTCTTTGGCTGCTCAGCCCGTTTACATGTAAATGTCCTGTTTCCATGACTTCACATTTTTACATGAACTTGTGTACTTTATGCATTCAAACAAGGTACCACTGACACTTCAGTAGAACTGATTATATATATATATATATATATATATATATATATATATATATATATATATATATATATATATATATATATATATATATATATATATATATATATATATATATCTCTCTTGGCAGTCCATCGAAGTCGAGGATGACGTCGCTTCCATTGCTTTGTGGGGTATTGGACAGTGGTTATTGGCGCTGGCGGCGATGCCACTGTAGGTGACTATGAATCCCGATTCTGGAGCCACAAATCCTGCCACATTCAGGACATGTGAGGCCAGGACCGGGCTGGCGAGGCGGTACTGAAGCAGCACAAAGGTGTCTTTGCTCGTGCCGCACGATCCTCCTCTGGGTGCGCTTGTCTTCAAGTTGTGTCACCCCTTCGTGGCATAAGGAGCGCCACAGTGGCCTGTTCGCTGCAGCAGACTCCAGATCGCTGGGCTTGATGTTGCAGTTCTTTAGAGTCTGTTTAAGCTGGTCTTTGTATCGCAGCTTAGGACCACCAGGGTTCCTCTTCGCTGACAAGAGTTGTCCATAAAGCACCTGTCGAGGCAAGCGGCAGCTAGGCATCCGGACGACATGTCCAACCCACCGAAGTTGCCTCTTTGCCAGTATGGCCTCGATACTGGTGGAGGCAGTGCGTTGAAGGATGTCGGTGTGTGGAACACGATCCTGCCAGGTGATGCCAAGGATTCGTTGGAGGCACCTGATGTGGAATGCATCAAGGCGTCTCACATGGCGTCGATAGACGGTCCAGGCTTCTGCGCCATATAGCAGCGTGGACACACACACTGCTTGGTAGACTGCGACTTTTGTTGGAGTTCTTAAGTGGTTGTTTTCGAACACACGAGTACGCAATCTGCCAAAAGCTTTGGAGGCTTGATGGATGCGGGCCTGGACGTCATCATCAATTAGACAGGAGGGTGTTAGAATGCTGCCGAGGTAGCTGAATTGTTGGACAACCTTGAGGGGTGTGCCACTGAGGGTGAACGCTGGGGTTGGAGAACTCTCTTTTGCCATGACCTCCGTTTTGGTTACATTGATCACGAGACCGAGTGATCGGTAGACGGAGGACATGGGATCAAGGGCATTTTGCATGGCAGCTGGGCTGTGGGCCAGCAGAGCACAATCATCTGCATACTGTAGCTCGTGGATGCCGCTGATCAGGGTCTTGGTCTTGGCCTGTAGGCGTCTGATGTTAAACAGGTTACCATCCAGGCGGAATTGGATTTGTACGCCGCCACCTTCCTGGATGGACTTATGGAAGAGGAGCGTAGCTGCCATCAGGAACAGGTTGAATATAGCAGGGGCCAGTACACAGCCCTGCTTCACCCCGACTTCCACAGGGAACGGGGAAGATTGCTGGCCACCAACAAGTACAGTTGCTTGCATGCCGCTGTGGAACTGTTTTAGGATGCCGAGAAATTTGGAGGGGACGCCAAATTTCTGCAGTATGGTCCAGAGAATGTCACGGTTAACTGTGTCAAATGCCTTTGTAAGGTCAATGAAGGTGATATAGAGGTCCTTATTTTGTTCCTTGCATTTCTCCTGAACTTGGCGCGCAGCGAAGATCATGTCCAGAGTGCTTCGATCCTTCCTGAAGCCGCATTGTGTCTCTGGGAGGATGTCTTCGGTAATGTGCGATGTAAGACGGAACAGCATTACTTTTGCAAGAATCTTGCCAGCAACAGAAAGTAGGGAGATGCCACGGCTGTTGCCACAGACTGACTTGTCCCCCTTCCTTTTGTAAATGGTGACAATGTTGCTGTCTTTCCATTCCTGAGGAAGTGTCCCGTTTTGCCAGATGTTGCAGATGAGGTGGTAAAGCTTCCGTGTCAGGAGATAACCGCCGCTCTTGAAGACCTCAGCTGGAAGTCCATCAGGGCCAGGGCTTTTGTTGTTTTTAAGGCTCCGGATTGCAGAGAGGACCTCTGTGAACTGAGGAGGTTCATCAAGGGAGGGAACTGTTGGAAGCTCTGGGAGGGAGTCAAGGACAGATGTGTCTGAAGGGTTTACTTGGTTGAGCAGGGAGTCAAAGTGCTCTGCCCAGCGCTCAAGTATTAGCTGTTTGTCCTTCAGTAGTACAGAACCGTCTGCAGATTTAACTGGGACAATGTGTTGTCTTCGTGGGCCGTGCAGGGATTTTACAGCATCATAGAAGGCGTGTGTGTTGTTGTTGTCTGCATGCCTCTGGATTTCTTGGGCCTTGCTGAGCCACCACTTGTTCTCCATCATCCTCAGCTGTTTCTGTGTTTCACCACGGATGGCCTTGTAGTGAGAGAGAAGTGGAGAATGAGGGTTGGAGAGAAGTGTGGTATGGGCTTTGCGCTTGGCTTCCAGAAGCTCCTGTATGGCAGCTGAGCTGTTATCGAACCAGTCTTGATGACGTTTCTGAGTGAAGCCGATGGTCTCAGAGGCAGCTTGATGAATTGTTGTCCTCAATTTTTTCCACCTGCTTTCAACATCAAGGTCACCGTTACTGGTGTCATTGTCCAGGCTGGCAAGTCCCTCTGCCAGCTTGTGGCGGTAGCTGGCTGCACATTCTGGGGACTCCAGGGCCCTGGTGTTAAGACGCCTTTGGGGCTGCTGTTTCTTATGAGGAGGTCGAATTCTCAGCTTGAGCCTGGACTTGATCAGTCGATGATCAGTCCAGCATTCAGCCCCACGCATGGCCCGCGTGATGCAGACATCATTTTGGTCTCGTTGCCTTGTGATGATGTAGTCCAGTAAGTGCCAATGTTTGGACCTGGGGTGCATCCATGATGTGATGTATTTCTTTTTCAGCTGAAAGATGGTGTTAGTTACAATCAACTGATGCTCAGAGCACAGAGTGAGGAGTCGGAGGCCATTGCTGTTTATTTTCCCCGTCCCGTGCCTTCCGATTACTTGTTTCCAGAGCCTGGCATCAGTACCTACTCGGGCATTGAAGTCACCCATCAGAACAAGTTTATCAGAGGCAGGGATTTTGGATATGGTAGCATCCAGGGACTCGTAGAAGGCATCTTTGGTGTTATCGTCAGCATCCAAGGTGGGAGCATAGGCGCTGATTAAAGTTGCGAAGCGACCTTTTACCAGGGGAATACGCCAGGTCATAAGCCGTTCACTGATGCCTTGGGGGGACTCGGGGATGTTACTGAGTAAGCTGCTTTTCACAGCAAAGCCAACTCCATGGAGTCTTCGCTCATTCTCTGGGAGACCCTTCCAGAAGAAGGTGTAACCTTCACCAACTTCTGTGAGTGAATCCTCGCCTGAGAACCGAGTCTCACTGAGTGCGCCAATATCGATGTTGTACCTCCTTAGCTCATGTGCGATGAGGGCAGTTCGTCTTCGAGGTCTCTCCATCCCGTCTCGAGCATCGAGGAGGGTGCGAACATTCCAGGAAGCCAGGTTCATAGTCATGGGTTTGATTATATTTCGTTTTCGACCGCAGAGGGGGGATGCCTTGGTGGCTGCGGTGGGCCACCCAGGTGTGGTGGAACAAGCAATGTTTAGGTCACCTTTTCTAGACCCTTCCCCTATAAGGGGTGAGCAGTGCGGACCCTGAATAGGGCTGCTCAGACGCACAGGATGCTGCCGAAGGATAATGTTGCTCCATCCCATCTTCGCAGCGACCATCAATCCTGTACCGCCCCTGTGTAGGATTCAAGCTAGAAGCTTCCAGTCACATCCATGACCTGCCCCCGTCACTTTATCCTATCGCCAGTGGACTTATATGGTGGAAGCTGAAACCTGCGCTACTAGTGGATTTAGTGTGAGGGACGGGGCGCGCAATTCCTTCCCCCACATACTTGGCCGCACTCACTGTATTCCAGTGGCAAGAGTGAAGACTCGAGACGACCTTCAGGTGAGTGCGGTTGCAAGGGGCTGCCGGTGGTCCGATCTGTTGGACTCCGCCTACGCCTACCCCTGGGTGCGGATTTGGGATCACTCTTTGTCTGGCCTCTACCCTCCGACCTGTTCGGCTTGGGTGACCCTGCCAGGAGTACAAGACTCCAGCCGACATAGCTCTCGGGGTCACGGAGACGCGCAAAGTGCCTCACCACGATAAGGTGGTGATCCCAGTCGAGGCACATATATATATACACACACACACACACACACACACACACACACACACACACACACACACACACACACACACACACACACACACACACACACACTGACACTGACTTCTGGAAGCTACACTGACACCTCCCCCTTCCCCAAAGCAAATGTAAGCGCTGTAATACTTGAACTGATCTTTTTAGCTTGATCAGCTTTTATTAAGAAACGATAATTCTTAACAACTTCGAGTCCTAATCACTTGTGACAATCTTAAAATGAAGATGTATTACAGACTACCCATAAATGTGTGGTACAGGTACATTTCAGTACAAGATGGCAAAGTTACTCCTCTGCTTCAAAGAAGCAAAACCAGCAGTGGCAAAGCAGCAACGCAATGCGAATAATTGTGTACTAATATGGCTCTCACATGGGATAGCGCAAAAACAAAACCCTTTCGTCTGTTTTGGGATAAAATCCTCACAGAAACTACTTTACTCTGACCCCATAACTAGAGAACAAAAAGGCATTTTGAGCATGGATTTTTTTCAAAGCATTTCTTGAAAAACAATTTTTGGGAATGCAGAAAAAAAATCTTCATAATCAGTTTTTGGAAAATGATTTTAGAGGAAAATGTCAGAGAGGAATAATTGGCTTATTCTTTGAAAATATCCTCTTCGATGACCACAGTGACATTGTGGGACACTTCATATGCAGACTCCTTTTAACACCCACCAGCATTATGATAATATATGCTCATCCACATTATTTGCTGAGATTACACTGATTTTCTTAATAAATGCAACTTCAGATCCCTTCTTTATGACTAAAATTGTAACTGGCCCATCACTGAAAAATCGACCCAAAGCTTTTTGTCCTTTAAGCATACTTTTTGTTCTCAATATACATTAAAAACTAAAATGCAGCATACGGCGAGTAGCTATTGCTCAGCTCGACAGCAATTTTAGGCAAACTGGACTTGTGTGTGATACTGTAAAACCACAAATTACATACCTGGCGCAATGACACACAGCATTGAACCATATATCATGCAAATAGAGTTGGCAGAAAAGCAAGCACTGTAAGGCTGCAGCCAAACTCCATTGTTTGATGCTATTTAGCCAAAAATGATGAATCCTCGCTGTGTGCCTTGCAAGACATTCTGTTTATATACATTAATGATGCAAGTATGTAAGTTTTTTTTCTTTTCAGTATCCCATAAATTGTTTGACAGATGTGTTGCTCAAGATCCCCAATTAGGTGGAAAATCAAGGAAACTGGGTCGCAATTCTTGATGAAACCCAATAGCATAGGTCTTACTTTTAATTGCATAAATATAAAATTACAATCATTGGTATAAATGTGCAACTTACAAACATATTTCATTTTCATACATAAACTGGATGTTGTGCCACATGGCAAATGACATGAGATGAGGTGTCAGCAAATTGATGGATCACACACACACACATTTAAGAATCTCTATCTCTACTGGATGTGTAGATTGGTTCCGTACCATTAGTCGAAAAAAAGAAGTTCTTGCTTTCAGCTTTTGCGTCGCTGGAAATCAAATTCCAGTTTAAAAGTTAATGCTGAAATCACATTCACACATCAGAGGCTACCAAGCAAGCACGTAATCCATCATTGTGTTTCTGAGATGTTTCCCTGCCTGCTCCTTTCAAAGTGCTTCGATGAATCCTGAAACAAGAACATGCAAGAGTCTTTGCACAAGGCCATGCATCATCCTGGGATCATTAAGAAATGGCATTTTTATTGAATTCATCAAAATGTAGACCACGTTCAACATGAGTACTTTACTGCAGATTCGACTTCTTTCTGATTTGGGGTTGGCTTTATTTCTAATACGTTAAAGTGCTGTTTCCCTTGTGAGAAGACTTCTGTGTCATATATCTTGAATAGACGAGAATGAGGGGATTGATCTGAACAATTTATGGAAAGAAGAAGCCAAATAATCAGTATAGCAATGCCAGTTTGCAGTGTTCACTTTTTATCATGTACAGTGGAACTCGCTAATGACTCATTTAATGTGCATTTTGGGCAAAAAGATGGATAATTCTTCGCAGCTAGAAAAACAAAAAGTTGCATTTTAGCAACATCTCACAAATATAGCTTCGTGAACGATGATCATGCGAACAAATAGATATGTCACCTGCCACACATACAGTAGAGGACAACTGGGCCCGTAAATCAACCCGGGATACATTTTGCAAAATGCAAAATGGTGAATAATGCAACTCATTTGTAAGATGAATGCTGTATGTGTTTTTTTCATGCACAGACTAAGGGAGTTGATTACAAAACATTCGTGCATCCTTATTTTCTGCTAAAAAGTCATCACTATAGTTATACTGTCGGTCTAAAAAGCTTCATGTGGTTTATTTATATCAAATGACATGTTGGAGACTTAGGTTAGGGAAGGAATTCCATTGTTTCACAGCACTGTACTTCAATTCTCTCTTCCAGCCTTATTTATACTCATGCGTATTGCTGAAGGTTAATGAAAGGCTGAATTCTAAAGCTCTCCGGAGACCTTGTAATCCCAAAATCTATGGCCCGTAGGCTTCAGGCTCATTGAGAGAAACAAGGTTGCCTTACAGAACATATTTAGGTCTCTGAAGGAAAACACGGTAGCTACATGATGCCAATATTCCTGCTTAAATGCCTCCAGGGTACAACATTTTTCTTTCTGCAAGGTCACAGCTGTCAGAGGTGCATCAATACAAATATGAAAGCCATGCAGCATCGTCAAACGCACGTAGCATCAAAACATACACCTCAGCCAATGAGGATAGTTTGGAAATCAGACCTTTTTACAAAATGTGCTTATTTAGTTTTTGGGGATGATCGCCAAATCGAAACTTTCTGTAGAAAATTTATCTTACATCCAGCCTCAGTTTGGGTGATCAATTTCGAAAAATCACAATTCAAACAGTTATCTTGTTGAATGTTAAATAAATAACAAAGGCCTTTAGTGCTGGAGGTTGCAATGTATACTGTCTTCACAACGCTACGCCTTCTCTGTGTACTGGATGTGAAGAACACTGCACAGCAAGACCTTTTCTTTTTGTTAAGTGGGACAAGTATAAAAATTATGTCTTTCTAAAGAGTATTTCTCATTCATACTGCACATATTGTTTGACTTTACCATGACAGCATGAAGATTTTACCACCTGAGTCATTTGCTGAAATTGTAACATTTAATAATGACGAATAAAGTGAAACTGCACACAGTGAAGCCTCTCAAACACCTGAAATATGGAACCAGCGATAGCAAAGAAAAGAGGGAGGAACTAGAAATGAAATGTCTACTCGTAAATATTGAGTTGAAATCAAACATACAAGAGGAGGATCTTTATATGAACCGGAGAGGAAGGCATGTTTCAAATTCATATGAAGGAACTCACCACCTTTCCATATGCTCCATAAGCACTTCATGACCACATCTGTCACTCATCATCATCGTGAAGAGTGAAATAATTATTTACTTTGTGCTTGTTTTGTTAACAATAGCTGGCTTATACTCGACCTATAAGAATGTGAAAAGCTTCCCGAGAGATATGGCATGCTACCTTATCCATTCATCCATCCATTTTCAAATCCGCTTATCCCCATGAAGGTCCCCGATGTGCTGGAGCCTATCCCAGCCATCTCTGGGGTGCACTGTGAATTGGTTGCCAGCTGATCATAGGGCACACAGAGGTGAACAACCAATCAACAAATTGGAGTGCCCAATCAACCTGCTATGAATGTTTTGAATTTGGAAGGAAATCAGAGTGGATGGAGAAAAGCCAAGCAGGAAGATCCGAGTTGGAATCAAACCATGCATCTTCTGTGGCAGCCAATGTTGTCATATGTAAATAATATTAACATGCTTTCTTTCTTTAATGAGACTTTTTGAACTTTGATCACATTTATTCAATTTGAAATACTGTATTTCATCTGGGAAACACATTATGACTTTGACTAAAATGGTTCCGCATTGCATATTTTTTCTGTCAAAGCCAACATTTGGACATAATTTCATACCTGTGTTTATGTCGTATTATCAAAGTGTGAGACTACATCCAACATAAATAATAATAATAATAATAATAATAATAATAATAATAATAATACATTTCATTTATAAGCGCCTTCCAAAACTCTCAAGGTTACTTTCCAATTACAGGATAAGTTTTTGTGTGGGTGAGCAGCCGCAGCCACATGCGCCAGCGTTCACTCAACCCGGAAGTCACTCAAATAGGCAGAAAGCTAGCTATATAGCTAGTAGATAGCTAGCTAGGGCTAATAGATAGATAGCTAGAGCTAATAGATAGATAGCTAGATCTAGAACTAATAGATAGCTAATAGCTAGCTAGCGACAGCTAGTAGTGATGCTATATTGATATTTATCCGCTGGGTATTTATATGTAAACACAACATGGAAAAATATATTCAGATGTGAATATCTATGTTAATCTAATTAGGTTGCGAAATGTGCTTATTTTCTCTTGTGTTGACAATGAGATAAATGAAGACGAGCGGAAACATAAGCCAAGGAAACATGAAGCTACTGTGCTCTGTGTAGTCCAAGTAGCTTGGAATTTTACAGAACTCAAATCTACCAAGACAGACCATGCCCGTGGCTGTTGATTTGCAAAGGCATAAATCTGGGCCTGACAGGAATCTTTTACTGCACTGTCGCCTCTGCTGCCACTGCCCGCCTCCCCTTTTCTATAAACCTCCTTTTTGAGTCTGTATCCGGACATCAAACATAATTGTGCAGTTTTAAATCACATATGCCTTGGAGTAGACACTTGCCAGCAAAAAAGGACATTGATAGGGAAATCTAAAAAGGTGGCACACTCCTCTCCAAAAATCCCAAGCCATTAATACATGCCTGCACATTAAGCCTGAAAACTGAAGAAAGAAAATCAAGCTCTGCATGCTTTTGGGTCATATTTGTTTGAGAGAGAGAAAGAGAGAGATACATGAATCTGCAATGATACCTCCCCTGATGAAAGCAGTCAGCAAATACCCAGAAAAAGAGAAATCAATGCGACTGAGTGAATCCTTCAGGGTTTTGTTTCCCACTTTAGACTGGCCTCGCATATTTCAATCTCCATCATTCAGCATATAATGTGGCTGCAGTCGAAACCACTTACCTCCTTCACATCCTCTTCTGAGAAACAAAAACTTACATCTCATTTTATTTTTAAATAAGTACATTTTCTTAGTACAAGAGTGTTTCAAACATTGCACGACTTTCCACACACCACGCACAGCTGTTGTTGTGAAAGTTGGATTGTCTCTCTCTTAGCCTTAAAGTCAAAGTCTTTGGCCACAGAAGTGTGTTTTTGAGCTGATAAGAAGGCCGGTGACTCTCTCGAAAAAGGAACTTTCGTTCTGTAAACCTCAACTTTTCATTTCTCAACTTTTAGTGTAAACTCACAGTCCAGCTCCAACAAATCTGCTACATCATGCTAAGAAATTCCTTTCCTGTCACTCATATCAAGATAACACGTAAAGTCAAGAGAAAGCATAGACATGGTGCAAAAAATTATGCATGAGATGTATAATGCATAGTTTGATATGGCCCGTAACATCCAGTTATTACATTGTGTCTTAAATGTTAATATTGTCACTGCTTATAGACATTCATATATACATACAAACAGACATCAGACATTGCTCTGTATGCTTCCGTTGCCCTTAGTATATGTCATTCCCATGGACAGAGCGTACAGATCTCATTTCGGATGTTTGATGGTTGTCACTAGTCTGGAGTAATTTACCCTGCTGCTTGATGTCTCTTTATGGTGTCAGTCAACATTTACTAGTCAAGGATCCCCATCATCACAGTGGTAATTCAAACCGAATTAATCCAAACAGTTGCATGGATTTGAGTTAACGTGTTGACCTCCAAACAGGATTTCTTCAACTGCATGTGTCCTCACAGTGTCATGGTTATCCTCTACCTGGAGTTACTGGTTTCGGCCAGTCTGTTGTTCATGATTCCCAGGGCACCCACTCCCCCAGAGAAGCCGTTGTGGCGTGAGGTGCCGCACACCGTCCTGGGATACCCGTTGGCTGACTCTGAAAGCTGCTTCTGCATGATGGCCAGCGACACCTTGTTGGAAGCAGCCAAGTCCTTCATAGATATCATCTCCCCAGACATTCTCCGTCCCTCCGTGTCGCTGTCGCAAGGTCCTTCCATGTATGGAGGATGGCGACCCTTGGAACCTGGCCGGATGGCATTACGTCTGCCCAGGAAGGTGCTGGCCTTATTGCAACGTTGGCAAAACAAGCAGCTCATCTTCTCCAGGATCCAGTTGAGCACCTGCTTGATAACAATGGAGATGACATTGAAGAGCGAGTAGATGCAGCACACTCCTGTTAACATGAAGAGGAAGTTGGCCACCCGGTAGAGGCCTTGGTATTCATAAGCTACGGTTTGACTGCTGACAAAGTCCCCAAAGCCGATGGTACTGAAGGTCACGAAGCAGAAGTATAGTGAATCTAAGTAGGTCCAGCCCTCCACGGGAGTATACATTGCCGAAGCACAGCAGGAGATGGTCATAGCCGATAGGCCGAGAATCAACATCACATGGTAAACCGAAGGTTTCCACCCAGGAAGACAAAAAGCCGAGAAGTCCCGCTGAAGCCCCGGTGGGAGGAGGCCGCTGTTTCTGATTCGTCTTTCCCTCACGGCTTTCATGACAACGGCGAGCAGTGTGATGATACGCTCCAAAAAGAGATTAAAGAAGAGGATGGTGGCAGCGCAGCCTAGGAGCCCATAGAAGATCAAGAACACTTTGCCTGCAACTGTCACAGGTGTTGTCATTCCAAAACCTGTTGAGACAGAAGAGAACGGTCCACATTAGTAGTCTATTTCAGGAAATGGGTAAAACAAGAGATCGGGTTGGAAGGAGCTACCTATGTGGGACACGGCCCTGTTTGTACAAGAAGTTTGTAGCGTGTCACAAAGGTTTTTGTTCTGTACAAATTGTAGGCATGCGTTATCAGACTTAAATTGATAGGGTGGTAAATTTTCCAAGATAATTCATGCTCAAATTTGGATTACGATATATTCATGGTTCATTTGGCATTTATATACACTCTACATTCATGGCCTAATTTGTTCAACATTAAATTTCAGACGTCCTCCTGTCCCCAAAATATTTTTTTAATATTCATGTTTGTCCTTTTCAGCTCTTCTTCATAATATGACAAATGACTCTGTATGTAATGCTTATGGTACCTAATACATAATTTTACTGTTGCTTGCAAAGCCAAATTCAAGGACAGAGGGTCAAAATGAGAAGACAATAAGGCTTGTTAAATGTCTTAGCTCAGCTTATTTCACCCCCGTTTTAAAGTATGACTCCTTCCTATCATCTGATTTCCTAGTCAATTACTTTAAGTGTCCACGCAGAGTCAGAGAGGCGTGCTTGTCATTCCCTCGTGTCACAGGTTAACCTCTATGTGGCAGATGTTTGAGTGCGAAAATGGTACCTGTCATCTAAAATTCCAGTAAATGGCTCATTTGTCTGCATGTTAAAGCATATGCGTAGAAAATATTCTTCATATGTTACTGTGCTTATTGTAATTACCGGTGTACTGGAGGTGTTGTACACCTGTGAGAGGCAGAACGGTGCTTTAGGGTACCGTGACTGCAAAGAAGAAAGAGTGATAGCATAAGAAGGGAATAGCACAAATTGGCCTTTTTATCTACATTGCGACTTTTTACATTGTCATTTTCATTCTGGGAAAATAACTTGTGAGGCATGTTATGCAGACACTCCACGCAACCAAACACCATTCCTGGTGCTACTTGATCGGCTATTGCTGATGTTCATGTCAAAATCACAGAGCCCTATTCTTGTTTGAATTACGCGTTGACGAGAAACACATTAGGATTGGATATAAATATACATAAAATAAAATTAATAAAATTTTATTTAATTAAAAAATATTATTAAAAAAAAAATATATATATATATATATATATATATATATATATATATATATATATATATATTTTTTTTTTTTTTTTTTTTTTTTCATAATATTCATCTCTGACTTGAGTCTCCTCAGAGGAAGCCCTTTTTTATTTTTGGTATTGAGTACCTTTATAACCACTCTTGGTCAGTCGTAAATGTCATCAATATCGTGACAGCACTTCCTTTATGGTGCCCAAAATGGCTCTATCGACCTTATTTTGCTCACTGACAAGCACTCTTGTGGGAGCTATTGACATGCCGGGCCATTTATTGTAGACCAAGCACTGATTGACACAGATGGCTTCAAAGATAGAACAGATAATTAAACCTCACACATGACTGAAGACATGCACAAAAGCAGCAGCTGTGCACCTGTCTACATTATGTTCGTGGGAAAGTGCAATAACCGACAGCAGAGTAAGGTGACGGCTTGCTATTCCCCATATTAACCTCTGAGATGAAAACCTTTGAGTTTGATATTTAATTAATTAGCTACCCAATTTTCTTGCAGACCAAGTGAAAATTTGACATCTTTTGAGCGAGCAGAGACTATCTTGCGCACCGCACCATCTCTCATTACCAACCAAATGACCTAAGTGAGGCAAAGTCACCAGGCATCGATTGAGCTTGGCATTACAGGGCTGTTACTCTAGAGCAATGTCAAAACAGATTAGACACAACAGAACTAGAACAGAACACAAAGGACAGGCACACTGCAACTACACCTGGATGCTTCAGGATGACTTTATTCACAAAGATTCCTGATTAGATGTGGAAGTCAACAGCAGCGACTAATCATCCTGCCGACGTCGGTGATAACATACTCTCTGCACCAGCCACGAGGAACCATTTAACTCAGAAGAACCCGATTGGAAAAACACGTGTGTGTGCTAATTCCAACAGAGCCCATAGAAGCATATTTATTCATCACCATTAACTATGCTAATCTCCACATGACAATGATGATAATAGCTAATGGTTAATGCAAATGTAATTACACACCAGAGAATCAAGCAAGACAAACTGGACTACATTTATCAAATAATTGATATCTTAACAGATTCAAAAACGAAAGATATTGAATCGGTTATCAGGCGCAGGGTTGGTGAAAATGTGGTGGAGAAAAATAAAGCACATTTCTGGACTGTGATGTCATGTTCAGAGACAATTGGTGGCACAACGCAAACAATAACTCTTAGTCAAAAACAAATGCCCTAGTTCAATTGAGTTTTTCAACACCCATAAGAATTATCTGTACCGTGGGGATTTTAGTATGATTGATTAGACAATGCCGTATCAGTAAGAATAATTATGTGACGTGAGTAAAAATGTTTTGGGAGGAAAGTGACTGCAGTGGAACCTATGGAATGTTTATACCAGGTGTGCATTTTGATGAATGAAGGGGACTAATGGACTGCCAAGGCTATGACAACCATGAAGTGTATTTGTGCCAAAATCTAATGAGAAGAAACGTTCCATATCGAGCTCTGTCAACCAAGCAAATAATTGATAATGTCAATAATTTCTCATTTGAATGTATTGAGCCTGCTACGTTAGTGTCTTAGTTTCTGTTTTCTTTCATTTAAAGTAAATTGTGAATATACATTCACGTCTTTTGAGCTAATATTGGATCTTTAAATCCCATCTCCAAACTGTGAACCCAACGAGTCGTCATCCAAAGGATTTGCAAGAGTCCAAAGTGTGCCTTCCAATGGCACCCTGTGTCTTTAATTAAAGTGCTTTATAAACAAGTGCTCAGTCCAACTAGCTGCTCCTACCAGTGGGAATGGTCCTAAATTGGTCCAAAGGCAGAAGGAGCAGAATACGGCATGTGTGCCCGCTGCTCTGATGATTGGTGTTCGATGACAAACAGGAAATCATTAGTCATGGGGCAATATGGTGGTGGGAGGGGGTTTGGGTCAGTACAGATTGGCCGAGGATGAGATGACAAGAGACATTATAACCAGGCCATCTGCTCAGGAGATGCCAAGACTCCTGGCACTGTAGGCCACTTTATTTAATAAGGGGAACATTCACAATATGCAAGCATATTGTGCAATAGGTCACATATAGGGTGATGTTGTTGTTTTTTTAATGAAAATACAGGAAACTTTCCAAAATCAATGACTGAGTTCCATCTTGCTGGATTATGTCAAACAATCAGGATCATGAAACAAAATAACAACAGCCGGACAGTTTCCAATATCAGGGTTTGCTCTATATGTAGTACTTGGGTTATTATCGCATTTTCAAAGTCAAAGTCAAGGTCAGCTTTATTGTCAAATATGCTAATATACATTACATACAGCACAGATGAAATTACTGTCCTCTCGGACCCAGCATGCAAGGCATTTATAAAGACTTTAACAAACATAATAAACATGAAAACACCAATTTGCCGGGAGGGATTTTCCCTCTTTGCCATGACTTTTACCGATCTGTGGTGGCATCATAAAAACATTTTTTATGTTGAACCACTCTGCTTGATTTTTTTCGAAAATATATCAAATATGGCTGACTTTTTCATTAGAATATTCAATGCCCATCTCCAAACATACAAACATGACCAAATTTCTTTTCTGCGAGACAAACTTCAAATCTATGTCAAGTCCAGTTCTATTAATTCTTGAAACACAATGAATAACGCATTTTGACCTATATAATGATCATTAGCATGCAACGTATTTGCAGTAAGTAATGTATATGTATATGTAGCATCAACAACAAACCTGTCCACTGGACCTCAAACTGATGACTGAAACCATTTCATTATTTTGAAATTAATTTCTGAGCTAATGTTAAAAAACAGGGAGAAAAGTTGAAACTTCTTGCAGAAAATGATTATCCAAGAATTCGACAATGGAGATATACACATACCCATCCTGCAAACGGTGACATGAGTGTGTCCTTTTATTGCACCGAAGAACCAGCCATTCAGCCTTCAGATTAATAGCTTCCCTATGACAGATCTGATGGCCTTGTCCTTGGCTTTTTCATGACACTGAAGGTGTCCTCCATGTTTGAATATAAGCGGAATGTCATTAAGTCTTCCACTATTATCCCCATAGAGTAAACACACCTGTCCTGATGGAGTCTTTGAAACACTGATGCTCTGAGTCCATATTCAGCACAAAAGTTGCTGACACAGGATCTCAGTAATGCTATGTACAATATAAAGAGTCGCTGTAATCTCTTGAACGATATGCAAAAAAACGACTGCAAAGTAACTTTAAAACACCATTAAATGTGACTTTGTGCTGTAACCGTGAAAAATGACAATCTGGCTTCGTGAAACGATAAGACAATGCTCAATCACCAGTAAATTGTTTTTTTTTACTCTCTCATTGCTCACTTATTTTTATTCCCGGTCCAGAAGGTAAAACTGCCCTAACAACAAATTTTCTGGTCATAACTCTAGATTCAATTACACAATCTAAGAATAAATAAATGGTATACTTTTTTTTCATAAGTCCTTTCATGGCTGTTTGTTTATTTAAATTGAAGTACGTCAAGTCAAAAATTGTGTTTGCATTATATGTGACCCAGTTTGTCTAAACGCCGTATTTTCATAATATTGCGTAAAGTTATGTATTGTAAAATAAAAAAACACGATGGATGACATGATGAAATAAAACACGCTATAGAACCTAGTGCAAAGACGTTCCACCATCACTGCCATAATTCTTCATTCTATAAAAGAAATTATTTTATAATATCCATCAATACAACATAAAAGCTTCTTCAAGGCATCCTAATAACGCGTCACCTGACATGGGGGTAATTTCTCGCAGGAGCAGGGTGACTTAATTACAAAAATTAAAATGCCTTCACCGTGAAGCCATTTATGGTAAAATTCAGAATGTTAAAGTGTTTCATTAATTGGATTTGTTGTGTTGGGGGAATATTTTAAATGCACTTCGATTGCAGCTGAGGTACACAGTGTCAAATTGAGAGGCTGTTTCCTGCAATCATTAGAGTCAAAGATGACTAAGTGATTCTTTTTATTGTTTCTTTAGATGGAAACACTCGCATCGTATATCAGCATTCATCTGCCCAACCATCCGAACAGATTATCCTCACAAGGTTAGCGGTCCCATCTATCTTCAGGCAGTAGGCAATAATATAGTCGTCTGACTCAGAACATTTTCATATATACAATTCAAAATGTAAAACTGCGGGCACAATTGATCTACCTGAATTCCGAAAGAAGACGATGAATGAAACATTGAGCAGTCATCTCACTGCCCAGTGTGGAGAGCAAGGTATTTTCCAACATCCTGAAAAATGTGTAAGCTAATGTCCAAAGTTGAAAGTTCCAACTATATTTGGTTGTCTGGAATACATGAAAGTTGTGCTTCCAACTGAACTGGGAGGCAAGACAGCAAAGGAGAACCCACAGTTCTCTGGGTCACAACAACAAACATCAATGGATCTGTCAAAATGTCAAAATATTTCATTCCTGTAAAGACTTTTGTGTTGTCAGTAGGCTCAGGAAAACGAGAAGTGTCATCTATTGACGATAAGATCTGAGCAGAAGAGGTGGAAGAACCCATGACCAAGCTAGTCATGATCAAAGAGCATCGACCAGTTGCGAGCTCACAGAATAATCAGGCATCACCACAGCAGACTGAGGCGAACCATTGGAGGCCACAGAAGTGGTCTCATAGTGGTTGTGGATCCACAGTGCAAAAATCCTTGAAGCTTCATGCCACCTTTACGCAACCTCGAAACTGATCACTCCAGATCAACTCAGGCAAAGGTGTATGACCAAAAAATGGCACCAATTCACCTTTCGACCACAAATTTATCAACAATCACATGTCCAAGTATCACCAGAAGACAAATTCAAGCACTCTATTGCATTGAATTGCAGCTACATTGCGAGGATTGCTCTCTTTGTTCTTTTTGCCAGGAGAAAATTACTTGTCTATGTAATTATTTGGTTCATTTCAGATAATTTCCTCAGCTATTTTCTGTTAAACTAAACTGTCACCAATGTTCTCATCAACTGATAGCTTTTAGAATCATTGACACAGGGCACTGTCGTTCTCATTTTAGTGCAAATGGATGACTGCCAAATAGTGCTGTTGGGCAACATCTGCCTGCTTACCACTGATACCAATTATGGGTTACCCGAGGAGGCTGTTGTGCTCACTGAGCATGACTGTATTTATTCATTTATTTATTTATGTATTGGTAAAAGCAATTGTAAACAATTATTTCAATTGAAGAAAGTTTCAGAATAAAGTATTTTGTATCATGTCATACGAGTACTGATATGTGGTTGAAACAGAAATCCGCTTGCATTTCAATCTCCCAAATTGTCCTCAAGTATAGAGAAAATTATTTAATTTCTGTTTAGCAGATTAAAAAAAGATGTGTGGAACTCAGCTTCATTATGTGGACTGTATTGTAAGTGATTCCCATGATTGATTGATCTTAAACAGCAGAAAAACATTTTACCCTACTGTACTGTCTAAATTAGAATGGATGGGGGGAAAAGGTCAGGTGACCGCAGGGCACCAAGGACATACTGGGAAAATTGTCTCTTCGCTCTGCTGATGCTGACAGCAGAATCAGTGGAACGCTAATCATTTTGAAGAGGAAGAAGTTCCGAAAAATCTGCTGTGTCCTCGAAACTCTTCTTGGGATCATTTTACTGACGTGATTTGAGTCGATGACTTACAGAAAGTGGGCGGGTGGACTCTTTCGCTAGTCAGCATAGATTTATGTCCGACAGTGATGCTGCAAAGGACATACATATAGTGTTTTAACGTCGCAAACGCTATATTAGGGCCTTAAAGGTGACACCTTAATCTAATAAATGTTTTGTAGATTTCAGCAGACATCTTTCCTTTAGCATCCCATGTGCATTCTTTGCTTTGTAGCTGACTCGCAAGTCGTCCAGTTAGTCAATTAAAATCAGTCTTCTGTACAAATGCATGGATAAAATGAAATGGGTATCTTAATGATCTTATTATACAGTAGACAGGAAGTTAATATAATAAAGCTGCAGTATTTTAGTGAACCAAATAAAATTGGTACTGTTAGTTTTTGTAGAAAATAAAACATTCTTGAATGAACACAAAGTAAATATCAGAATCAGAATCAGAATCATCTTTATTGCCAAGTATGTAGAACACACAAGGAATTTGTTTCCGGTAGAACACGCTGCACTAGTATCGTCGCTCTCATGTCTTCTCATGTCTTCTCATGTTTTGAAATTCAATTCAGATAAGTCTGTTTTAAAATAAACATAGATTATACTGAGCTCTGATGAGTTTCTCTTGATTGTAATTGCTGTTCTTTTTCATGGTGTACTCTATGCCCAAACTATTTTCTGTAGAGCTTAGAGTCGCACACTATCTGAAGAGACCGAGTGTTCTTGCTGCGACTGCAGGTCCTCTTTTGTCCATTTTTCACAGTGACATTTCGTCTGAGTCGGTCATTTAACAGAACAGCATGGCACATCTAAAGAAACAGGAGGATAGAATGACGCGAGACCCCCCACCCGAAAAAAGGTAGGACATATTGAGAAGCTTGTTCAAAGGGACTGTAAAAGCCACCTTATTGTGCATCAGGGTGTATTTGGTTGAATTGCAACCCTTTTCCACAAATATGAACAATTTATGTGAAAGTAAAAGCATGATTTATTTCTATTTCAATTGCAGTAATTTTAGAGTCAAATGTACCAGATACAGGTTTTGAAGTAGACTGTAAACCCACCTATAAATGTATCGAAATCCAAATGACCCAATTGTGTGCAGCCATTTGATTGATTGACTGTTTAAATTCAGCAGACTATTTTTTAAAGTTTCTTCTGTCCTTCTTCACTCAGCATCTTTCCGTGATTTTTGAGGGAACGATAAAAATATTAACTTTCCTTCAAAAATGGGGGACAATTGAAAAAGTATGATATGAATCTCCTTCACATAATGGCTTTGTCATTGACGAAGTGACGAGTGTCACAGAATGCGTTTGTACTTAATTTTTAAGACTTCTCTGAAGATATTGCCCTGTCCAGTTATCCTAATTAATTAGTTTAATGGTGCCAAGAAATTGACCTTGGAATGGATTATATCTATTTTCATTTTTACAAATGGAAAAGATAATATTTCCAAATGCACATAAAATTTCAAGTTTCGCCACATCCCTGATGGTTTGTGCTTGAACTTTGTGGTGGCCCTGTGACCTACCAGTGAGGATTTTTAACAGGCAGCACAGGTTTTGAGTGATTACCACTTTCACCTCACTATTGTAAGGTTCTGGGTCTTCTTGTATAGAGTTTGCATGTTCTTTTTAGGCTCTTTGAAGGTTAAATTGTTCAGAGAATGTTTGTTTGTCTGCTAATGACCAGTACACCATGTACAGTAATTGCAACACCTCTTGCCCCAAATCCGCTTAGGTCGGCTCTCGCAACCCGAAACCCTATTAAGGAAAGGTGCAAGAGAAAATCGATGCATGGATTGATTTTTAAACAAAGAAGCAGTGATATCTGTTGCGAGTCTAACTGTTGTACAGCAAGACTCAAGGAGGAGCAGATGAATTTGCATCAGGACTAATTCTAGTTCTGAAAATGCCGTTTGAGATTCCAGATTACTGTTTTTACTCATCATAAACCACATTTTAACTTCACCTCATTGATCACAAGCACCAACAGTAATAACCGCACAGTTAGTTTAATGTCAGCAAGGAAGCACTGAACAGTTTAATGTTAATCAGAACCAGAGTCATTTGACCTATCGAAATGCTTGCATGCCAACATGTACATTTTGTTAGTCTGAGGTCTTTTGACCTCTGAGCACACAACACAGAACTTTTTTTCTTTTTATTCTTATTGTTAGTTTATTTTAGTTTTTGTCACCAGTAAATTGTTTTTTTTTACTCTCTCATTGCTCACTTATTTTTATTCCCGGTCCAGAAGGTAAAACTGCCCTAACAACAAATTTTCTGGTCATAACTCTAGATTCAATTACACAATCTAAGAATAAATAAATGGTATACTTTTTTTTCATAAGTCCTTTCATGGCTGTTTGTTTATTTAAATTGAAGTACGTCAAGTCAAAAATTGTGTTTGCATTATATGTGACCCAGTTTGTCTAAACGCCGTATTTTCATAATATTGCGTAAAGTTATGTATTGTAAAATAAAAAAACACGATGGATGACATGATGAAATAAAACACGCTATAGAACCTAGTGCAAAGACGTTCCACCATCACTGCCATAATTCTTCATTCTATAAAAGAAATTATTTTATAATATCCATCAATACAACATAAAAGCTTCTTCAAGGCATCCTAATAACGCGTCACCTGACATGGGGGTAATTTCTCGCAGGAGCAGGGTGACTTAATTACATTGCAGTAATTTTAGAGTCAAATGTACCAGATACAGGTTTTGAAGTAGACTGTAAACCCACCTATAAATGTATCGAAATCCAAATGACCCAATTGTGTGCAGCCATTTGATTGATTGACTGTTTAAATTCAGCAGACTATTTTTTAAAGTTTCTTCTGTCCTTCTTCACTCAGCATCTTTCCGTGATTTTTGAGGGAACGATAAAAATATTAACTTTCCTTCAAAAATGGGGGACAATTGAAAAAGTATGATATGAATCTCCTTCACATAATGGCTTTGTCATTGACGAAGTGACGAGTGTCACAGAATGCGTTTGTACTTAATTTTTAAGACTTCTCTGAAGATATTGCCCTGTCCAGTTATCCTAATTAATTAATTTAATGGTGCCAAGAAATTGACCTTGGAATGGATTATATCTATTTTCATTTTTACAAATGGAAAAGATAATATTTCCAAATGCACATAAAATTTCAAGTTTCGCCACATCCCTGATGGTTTGTGCTTGAACTTTGTGGTGGCCCTGTGACCTACCAGTGAGGATTTTTAACAGGCAGCACAGGTTTTGAGTGATTACCACTTTCACCTCACTATTGTAAGGTTCTGGGTCTTCTTGTATAGAGTTTGCATGTTCTTTTTAGGCTCTTTGAAGGTTAAATTGTTCAGAGAATGTTTGTTTGTCTGCTAATGACCAGTACACCATGTACAGTAATTGCAACACCTCTTGCCCCAAATCCGCTTAGGTCGGCTCTCGCAACCCGAAACCCTATTAAGGAAAGGTGCAAGAGAAAATCGATGCATGGATTGATTTTTAAACAAAGAAGCAGTGATATCTGTTGCGAGTCTAACTGTTGTACAGCAAGACTCAAGGAGGAGCAGATGAATTTGCATCAGGACTAATTCTAGTTCTGAAAATGCCGTTTGAGATTCCAGATTACTGTTTTTACTCATCATAAACCACATTTTAACTTCACCTCATTGATCACAAGCACCAACAGTAATAACCGCACAGTTAGTTTAATGTCAGCAAGGAAGCACTGAACAGTTTAATGTTAATCAGAACCAGAGTCATTTGACCTATCGAAATGCTTGCATGCCAACATGTACATTTTGTTAGTCTGAGGTCTTTTGACCTCTGAGCACACAACACAGAACTTTTTTTCTTTTTATTCTTATTGTTAGTTTATTTTAGTTTTTGCGGGTAGGGGGTGGTATGCAAGCGTGTAATAATAACCTGTGCCTGAGTAAGCCAAGTCATTACTTTTTAATAAATGTGTATTACATTGCCAAGGTGATCTCCATCTTCTTACCTCACCGTGACGTCTCTAATAAATGAAGTCTCAGGAGAGAATATCCATACTGGTGGCGAATAACCGTTTTATTTTGGCACCATTCCTCAACTTTTATGGTGATTTGAGCATAATAGTAAATTGATGGTATGACTCAATGTATTCTGTACAGGATGATATCAGATTTTATTTGGCCAGTTATTTTTTATTGGCATTGTGAATATACTGTAATATATGAAATAAATCATTTTATTGCATTGTCAAATGTTATACTGTATCAAGTTGGTTTAATATCCCTATTTAAATATATAGATGGCGTATACGCGACTCATTGTAGCCCAAGAAATGAAAATCAAGATTTATCTGTTTGTCATCGTATGCCCCAGTTAAATAGGTACTTCCATGATTTCGCTTTCCAATGTCGGTATCATTAAAATGCTCCATACACATCATCACTTATACACCATTACATAAAATGGCATATACTGCACTTGCATCATCATGCACAGGCTGCATGAACATAAAGGGCACGTTACGGTGAGCGTCATTAGCCCGATGAGACCATCTTAATTACTTTATAATCGGATCCACCTGGATTCAGCTGAATGACATGCCGTGCACCTGGGTGGTAGATAGGCTCCCATTTGATTGCGGCATCACATCCCCAAACAAGTGCTTGTTTTACAGGATTACTTTTTTTCCACTCTACCTGCACTGTCACAAGGGACCCAATAAAAATGTGTTGCATAAAAATGATTTGAAATTTCAATATTCCCTGTCGGAGAGGTATTGCTTTACCATAAACCGATGGTTGCGGTTATAGTTTGTCGCGGTGAAATACTGTGAGAGTCTGTGTGAACTGCTGTTGTGATAGCAGCCGGAATGTAATGTTGCTTCTTCAGGCAAAATTCATCGCCGACTGTTAGTTCTGTTCTTTTAGCCGTGCCATAGTAAGAGACTTTGTAATATCTCTCTGACATTGTAAGACATTGCTTCGATGTATGAAAGTGTAAATCAAACCAGTGAGCCCTTCTATGCTTTTTGAATTGAGATTCTGTTCCTTATCTGCACTTGAAAATTCTCTGTGTGGGTGGTTATAAGCGTGAGGGATCTTGTGCCATTTGCTTTCCATGGGCAAAAAGAGCAAGGGCAATAACCCAGTGTACAAACCTTCAGCTGAATATGACATGGAAAACTACTCTATTTAGTTTGACCCTCTTCATCACCAAGCACATCTGATTCCTAACATGAGTACTGGCAAACAACAAAGAACATCTCGAGGATGCCACTGAAGCATGAAAATGCGCCGAAATTAGATCTTGAGTCCCATAAACGGATTTGAAGAGCTGTTCTAATTGGCAGCCATCAGCTATCAATCAGTCTCAAAGGTTATAAATAGCAGATGATGCCTTAATAGATATGTCTGTGTATCAAACATGCTCAAGTGCTCCCTTTAATGAGCAAAAATCACTTGGACTGCTATAGGAACCTAAGAGCTATAAATATTTGTTAGGTTCAATTTATGATTTTTTTTGCCATTTTTTTCTCAGATACTTTGGATTTTTTTTAATGTTCTGCCTGTTTTGATCCACAGTCAAAAGTTAGACGTTGTCCCAGTCACAGACTGTGCTGCAACCATAGGCCGCTACAGTATGATCAAACAACACTCCCGCTTCCTGTGTTCTACTGATACATTCAGAAATCTGAGAATAAAGTCAGAAATCTGAGAATAAAGTCAGAAATCTGAGAATAAAGTCAGAATTCTGAGAATAAAGTAAGAATTCTGAGATTAAAGTCCGTATTCTCACTTTAAAGTAAATCTCAGATTTCTGAAATTAAAGTGAGAGTTTTGCCAACCTTTTTTTTTACCTTCAGTGGCCCTAATCCTCTTCCGTACTAAACAATGTGTAATAAAAATGTAACAAAAATGGCAAAAAAATTACGCATGATATTTTTTGAGAAAGATAAAAATGCTGTACATTTTCAGTAATTATTTTTGGAGGGGATTGTTTTATAAAAGTAGCATGCAGTTTCAGATAGTTTTTAGTTGTATTTATTTATGTATTATGTACTGTATTTATGTACGGTATGTATGCATGCATGCATGTATGTATGTATGTATGTATGTATGTATGTATGTATGTATGTATGTATGTATGTATGTATGTATGTGTGTGTGTGTGTGTGTGTGTGTGTGTGTGTGTGTGCGTGCGTGCGTGCGTGCGTGCGTGCGTGCGTACGTACGTACGTATGTATGTATGTATGTATGTATGTATGTATGTATGTATGTATGTATGTATGTATGTATGTATGTATGTATGTATGTATGTGTATTTATTTATGAAAAATAGTTCCCACAATGTTTTTGCCCTAATGTGACAGCTTTAGCACTAATGGCCTTTTTTCTGTGACTGCGCTCTGCAGTATTCCCCCAACTTGGCAAACACACTGAGTCCAGCTCGAGTGTAGGCTGACCAAATGTAGGCAAACTTTTCGTCCTTTACTGCCATATGTGAAGTGCTTTGTTACAGCTGCAGCTGTTGTGTAAGAGCTATATAAATTAGGGTGTATGGGGAAAGAGATGCCAATTTCACTGTAAGATTAGAGCATTCTCATCAAATGGTGAGTATCGTTTTTGCTTATTTGAATGTTGCTGTGTCGTTGACCATTTTGTGTTTGGGAGCCTTTTATTGAGCGAGTTGCTTGTTCTGTAGCCACAAAGGGATATAAGTCGTCTTGTGTCGGTCTCAAGCCCGGATAAATACAGAGGGTTGTGTCAGGAAGGGCATCCGACGTAAAAGCTTGGCCAACAAACATGCGGATCAAACCTCTAAAGATGGAGGACACTGATTTGCTGTGGCGACCCCTTGAAGGGAAAAGCCGAAAGGAAAAGAAGAAGACAGCCATACTGTGGTGCCACATGGAGGTGAAAATCACTCTGCAACTGAATCCCCTCTGACCACACTGGGAGCAGTAAGTGCTTGAGAGAATTGTCTAAAGCTGCAGGGGGATGCCGCTGTGAAAACACCTTGTGTTGGGAGGCCCCATATCACTTTCATATCAGCATCTCATACCGCACACGAGCGAAAGAGGTGGGGGTGGTATGCAGATCAAAGTGAGATGAAAATCTCAACAGAAACCCATGCAAACGCGTGAAATACTTTGGAGAGAACCTCCGAATCACTCCTTCCCCCAACCAGACAGACACGACTGACTCAGTTTATGGGTTGTGTTTTTCAGGGGGGAAGAGTGTGCGACAAATGAAGCACAAAGGATTTGAGGCAGACGAGCCCACAAATACAGCTTCCTTCTCAGCGTGTGAACTGAGTGCATGTACTGCCCTGGAGCTTTCTGTTTTGTGGGTTTTATGTAAGAAAAGTGGAAGCCACACAAAAAGATCAGTTCAAAGTAAATACGTTTTACAGGTTATCTAATTTTATATTACATGATTCTCGTTTCAAGGTCATTCTTGTGTATATACTACATACAGTATGGTTGTATACGGAGTAGAATGTGACATGTTTTCATTCACACGGGTACTTTTAATCATGGGATTTAAGTGTCATTGGAAATAAAAACTTTCACAAGACAGGAGTGGAATCATCCACTCGGAAACAAAAATAACCTCGGACAGGGGCGCTGCCATTTTTTTATGGCACCAAACTTCAAATTTGGATCAGTATAGAACTTTCCACCATTCTGAATTGGTGCAGGGCGGGAGCGAGTTATTTCTTTTAACCAATCTTTAACTTTTTCCTTTGTTTTTTTAACAATAGTCCTGAACGGCTCTCATCGAATCAATCCTGTGTTCCTCCATCATGGTTTGGTTCGGAGCCGCCACAAAAATAGACAAGATCCGACCATAATGGACAGTTAGGATGGCGGAAAAAATAATTGGTACGGCCCTACCCAGTCTCGAGGACTTGCAGACTGCAAGAATCGAGACATGGGTGCGGAAAATCCTACTGGACCCTCCGCACCCTGCCTACCACCTTTTCCAGTGACTCCCCTTAGGCAGGCGCTACCGATCTATGCACCAAAATCCAGCAGATATGTAAACAGCCTCTTCCCCCTAGCCATTAACTCTCTAAACAGTAACCCAAATATAACTGGATAGTGCCTCTTTGCAATTTTGTACAACCCTGTGGAACAACATCCCATCATAATCATTGTAGCTCCAGCTCTGTACTCACTTGAACCACTGTCTGCCTGATTCTTTGCACATTGTTTCACAGTTATTCCTGAAAGGTACCATGTACACTAAGGAATTTGATTAGATTAGGCTTTATTAGTGTAATCCATACTTATTTGTCACGTCTTTTTTATGATGATACTAGAGCAGCGTGTTCTACCGGAGACAAATTATTTGTGTGTTCTACATACTTGGACAATAAAGATGATTCAGATTCTAATTCAGATTCTGATTCTGAACTGGGGCTCACCCCCCCTCCCCCCGAGTGTCATGGGACGGAGAGAAAATTCACTCCTGCGTCACCTTCTAGTGTTGAGGGCAAGCTCAGACCGTGACTGTCCCTCTACCATCATTACCTGAGCTCACTTCCTCTATCATTTAACTTTATACTCCGGGTGGCAGAGTCACGGCCATCATACATGCAGGCCATCACTGCAGCATTGGCCCGCGGGATATCCTAGGAGGGACACTTGCTCTTTTCTGACCTATTGCGTGAGTAAATGTTACAGTGGGTGGTTTGAGAGGGAATGTAGAAGGGGGCACTAGATGGCATTCCAGTTGGTTTGAATAAAAATGTGGCTGCACCCATGGGTGCTGTCCTATAGCTAGAAATGAGTGTGCAGTTCCAAATGGCAGGCAAAGTCAGATGTGAACCCCTTGCCAAAAGCCCCCCTCAGCCAAAATGCATCACATGACTTGGGAGGGGGGACAACAGCGGTGCTTGCATCTGTTACCTTCTACAAATTCGCCAGTGGAAAGGAGCCGATGGGACAGAAGCACAGGCCTGTCAATTATTGACATATTGACAAATTATTCTTATTGTCTTGATATATTATATGTAGTAAATTATACCATGAGGGGTTTTGTTTGCAAAATGTAGATTCGGTTTGGAGAAGTTGTCAAATTGTAGTTGACCGAGTTGTATTTTCAGCATTTAGTATACTTGTATTTTCAGAGAGAGAGAGAGAGAGAGGGGGGGAGACAGAGAGAGAGAGAGAGAGAGAGAGAGAGAGACAGACAGAGAGAGAGAGACAGACACAGAGAGAGAGAGACAGACACAGAGAGAGAGAGACGGAGAGGGCAATGGCAGAAGTTGAAAGCACCTACTGAATTTAAACTGCCTGGAACTTTTCGTCACAATTTTGAGATTTGTTTTAATGTAAATTATGTGCGTGGGCTAAATGTCGTTTGGGAAACATTATCTTGAAGTGCTCAACAATAAACACATGTTAATTCCCGAAGTGTGTTTGTAACAAAACTAAAAAAAATGATTTTGTTGAAGATACCATGAAGGGTGCAAGGGTCAAGGAAACGACTTGATGCTGCTAGATTAGAAATCATAGATGATAAAACACCCACCTATGGTTGACACCACAGTTCCAACAAAGTAAAAAGCCCCTGTAAAATCCCATCGCGGTCTGAGAGCATCAGCTCTGATCCCAACAGCGATGGCCGCTTCGTACTGCCGCAAGAAAGAGTTAAGCTCCCCCAGGCTGATGTTGAAGGTCTCGCTGAAGTTGCGGAGCGTCCCGTTCCAGCGGCCGTGGAGCCGCAGCTCGGAGGGCCGCTCGATGGCCGAGAAGACCGCAGCGCCGCACAACAGGTAAAGGAGGATGAGGAGGGCGAGCAGCACGAAGCGGCCGTTGTCCTCGTTCAAGTGCAAGGAGCGGCAGCCTTGCAGACGCTGGCCAGGCATCATCCAAATTTCAGCACCAGTCGCGTGTCGGACAGCGACAAGCTCCACGTCGGGGGATGCATCAAAAGAAGCGGGTGGGCGCTCACTGCACCGCCGTCACTTCACTTTCTCGGGATGCCCTCTCCTTTGAGGATTATCGCACCCCGTCCCGCGGTGGAGTAAGCATCGCGTAGACTCCACTTGGGGGAATCCACCACTTTGCACGGACCCGACGAGGAGCGAGAGTAAAGGAGAAAAAAAAACAACGTCGCATTGTGTCATGCTTGATCCACGCACGCCATCGTTGCCCACATCCAATCGGGTGTTCTCCACCCTCCAAAAAAAACAAGAATAAAATCAACCAAGACTGAACATGGACGAGCTTTCCGCTCCTTTGCAAAAAAAAAAAAAAACCTTTTCACAGTCGAGTGCGTGAGGAGCTGCAGACTGCACGCTGGTGCGCAAATGGCGAGTTTACGCGACGTGACTATCTCTCCACTAGAAAAACAGTGGTCAGCAATCGTTGTTTTACTCGACTGCTTTGTTGCATGGAGGTGTGAGCGACCACTCTTTTAGTCAAGGCAGAGGGGAAAAGGGATGGTATTGGTAAATCGTCCAATAAACTGTATAAAAGTTGTATTTGTCCTGAAAGGCGACGAGTGGTACACGTTTATTAAGTACAGAAAACATTCAAGAGCGGCAAGCAAATGTGTTACATTTATACACAAAATCACTTCTAAGAAATTTTGACTTGGACACAGAAAGGAAGAAAATGATCAACTTCGGAGTTTGAGTTTTATGACCGGGAAATATTTCATTGTCTTGGCTGATCGACGCCGCTGTGTCTATGAATTCAAATCACTGGGTAATCTTACTGATGCAATGCAAAACAAAAGATTGACATTTTAACTCATTCACTGCCATTCACTAATGTATTCGGTAATTGAAAATATGCCATAGAGCACCATTCCCAAATTAGTTTTGGGTTTTGTTTTTTCTTGCTTGGGTGCCGATAAAGCGCTGGCCAGACCTCTGGCAATGTTATTTCCCTTCCACAAGGGGGCAGCGTTTCCCTCCTTTTTCCCATTTTAGTGCTTTTTTCCAGCTTCATTCGTTATTCAAGCGCTTTATACACCAATATGTATGTATTGCATTGTTGTCACGATCTGGTTGGCGAACAACCGGTGCCGCTGTCGGCCCCGCTTGCACCTGCACAGGTGTTGGTTGTTCCAATCAGTGGCAGTTAAAAGGACTCCCGGCACGACCATTCCGTGTCGGGTCATTGTATGTGTTTGCTTCACCCTGTCAGGTTTGTTTCATCTTGGCAGATTTTTACTCATGTTTTTTTGATACTTTCTACTTCTCTGTTCAGGTGACTTTGATGTTTGATATTTTGTTCCTGCTGACTTTATTTTAATACAATTTGTCAAATACAACCTGCTGCTCCCTCCTGCCTGCTTATTTGGGATCCACAACCATCACCACCTTGCAAACCGTGACAATTGTATTTTGGACAGCCGCCCTTATTTCAATCTCATATAACTCCAGACACATATTATTTAGGAATTAACTTTTTTTCTGATGAAAGAAGAGTGTCTACGATTTTTCACACTGTATTGAGTGGTTATGTAGTCCTAAAACTCAATATCTGTGGGTCCTGGAATTTGAGTGACAATGACAAAAACCCTGGCACAGGAGTGGACACATTTTTGCACATCTGGCAGTGAATGAGTGAAGAAACGTTTATTTTTGTGTAGTTTAAAATTTTACAAGGCAGGTTTTTGAAAACCCATGCAGGAACATACAAACTCTGTTGACTAATTTCTGATTGGAGCTCTGACACATATATCAATATTAGTCGAGAAGGGCCCACTTTCAAGTTCTATCACTCAGCAAGTGCTGAGCAGGATGCTGTTTCAATGATGTAAACAGCACATGCACTCGGCCCATAAATGTACACCTTAACCGTCTGATTATGGGAGATACAGAGGACATGTTGGATAGACAGATAGAGCCTATCCTTCAAAACGCAGCGGTGAGAGCAGCTCATACAATGAATAATGATGAGAAAAGAAGGAAAGGAGCACAAGTATCTACACTGAGAAATCAAGGTAGGAGAATGAGTGAGGGATTTCCTTTCGCCCCGCTGTGTAAGTGTCGACTCGTCATCATTTAAGACATAAGGTGGAACCGATCCTTTGTCATGCTCGAAACACTCGGGAGGCAAGAAGGTTCAATGGTCGAATAGGATGTGATTAGTCGCAAACTTGCCAAGTTACATCAAAATAAATCGGGGTTTGTTGATTTAGATCTGCCTTGACAAAGCCAATTAAGTCAGCGCATTCCTCTGAGTCTCAAGGAAGTAATTTGTCCCGGGGGTTCGCTGTAAAATGTTGCTAAAAGGGAAACGAAAATCCTGTGCATTACTAATGTGATTTTAACCTGGTTAATTAACCTAAAAGCTATGTTAAGAAAAATTGTTCTGGTCCAGTTTAAATTCAGTACCCATGTTAATGTTAATAAAATGCCCTTTCACTTCATCCCAAAGTACAGTAAAGTCTCGTTATATCGATATTCAAGGGAGTCCGAAAAAATATCGATATAACCGGGACTATCGATATATCCGACCCTGTTTGCATGTAATTTTCTCCGTGCGTGCATAGAAATAGTATCGCTATAACCGGGACTATCGATATATCCGATATCGATATAACGAGACTTTACTGTATTTTTTTCAGCTGTTGGACTTCATCTGCTTTATACTTTTGGGGTTTCGGTTGAATTTTTAGCAATGGTGAGCCATCAGGGCATGCAAGGCCCTTTCCGCTGGCCAAAAATATCTGAATCACAGACTAATGTGAATTATATTTTGTCCATGAATTCTTCTTGAATAATTCCAAATTGACTTTCAGCTTCCTTTCATTGCTTTTTCCCTGTTGTGCTGCTTCCAGGTATGTGCTTTCATATTGAAGCATTTAACCAATCACATTTTAACCATCATTTGTTACCAGGGTCAGAAATCTACCTGTACGCCTTCACAATCAGCTCTGCAAGCCCTGGAGTATAAAAATCAATTAGGATAAAACTGTTACATTAACCAATCAGAGTTTGAGTTGACAACCCAAGGCCTGCTCGAAGGCGCTGGAAACATCAACGTTTTCGCAAACTATGATTGTCTAGTCACTAGCCAATCATGGTATCACTATCGCTAGTGATAAGCGCATACTGGCCACATCTAGCTTACTATCTGTAGCAGGCATTTTTGTGTTGATTTAATAGTGGGTTTGTCAACCCGCAATGGCTGAAGGAGTAAAAGGAATGGATTTGGTTGCAGATATACTGTCGAAGCCATTTTCAACACGGACTTTTCAAGGATAGTTGGAAAAAATAGCAAATAATTGCAATTTTATGAAGTTATCATGAATCCACACGTTCATATTAAAAATTCGACAGTATTTCTGATGTTTCTTCAAGTCACAAATTATTTCCTGTCCAAAGGCACCCTTTAGTGGATGTGTAGTAACATCACACCACACTCGCAGCTAATCGAGTTAGACGTAGCACTACTGAAGGCCTCGGAGTGACATGTATGGCCCGCCACTGTTTTTTTAGTTTCAGACGTTCTTAGTGGAGGT
This sequence comes from Hippocampus bargibanti, assembly GCF_051943395.1. Classification (NCBI taxonomy): domain Eukaryota; kingdom Metazoa; phylum Chordata; class Actinopteri; order Syngnathiformes; family Syngnathidae; genus Hippocampus; species Hippocampus bargibanti. The sequence continues at coordinate 14,719,015 of NC_142746.1, forward strand.
TGCATGTTCTTTGCATACTTACTGGAAATATGCCACCCTTCCCACATCCCATAGACTTGCATGTTACTCAACTCAACTTTACATCGTGAACAACTACAATTTTAAGAAAGCGATAATAATAAGGAAGCAATAATAGCTCACACAAACACTAACAGCCTGTCCTGTTTTGTGGAGTAGTAACAATTTTTTTCCCTTCAAGTGGCAACAGCGATTCATCAGCACAAAGGATTTAGGAATGTGTGACTTCATGGTCTCCTCCTGGGGTTTCTCACCCATCAAAGAAAATTAAATGAATGTTCCCTGGTGTGTGCCAATTCTGCCTAGTAAGCAAAATTTTGCATTTATATTGAGTTAGTCATAAATCTATGTGGGTCTGCCATACAGTTCTGCGTTCAGCGTCCTTTGATGACACACTACACGACCAGAGTCCAGTGAAAACATGGAGGTGGACATTGGAAGGTTTACCGCAGTGTTACATCGTTCCTCCACCCACCCTTTTCCACAGCTCCCAAGAGTCGAGAGTGGAAAGCAATTGCAAAACAAAACATTTCTTGACTTCCCAACAAGCGAGGAGGTAAGCAGACCTATAAATGTCTGAGGGGAATTTCAGCATCACTTTCAAAACAGATATACAAGATGAGTTATAGACAATGGAAAAGCCATGTAGTTACTTTTAGATTCAACAAACGTTTTATTCTGTTCCTGTTGTGTAATTATAACTCAAATTTACTTTGATGGGCATCTGAGCTACTCTGCATATTTAAATAAAAGCAAACAATTCAAGTATGTATTTGGTGATTCTTCTAATTTCAGGAAAAAAAGCTGATGGGAAAAGTTCACAATTACCGGGCTGCACTGGTGGATGCTGTGATTTTCCTGAAGCAGCAAATGTCTCAAGCAAGTAATTTTAAGTGGCACTTTGTACAGGCACAACAGTGCTGCTCTCCAGTGGGTCTTTATTTGCTTACATGTTTCATTGCTTTTCCCCTGTTGTGCCGCTTCCAGGTGTGTGTTTTCTTATTGAAACATTTAACCAATCACATTTTAACCATCATTTGTTACTCGGGTCAGAAATCCACCTCTACGCCTTCACAATCAGCTCTGCAGGCCCTGGAGCATAAAAATCAATGTGGATAAAGCTGTGAGTTGCACAGGAGAATGCAAATTTCCCCGTTGTGGGACGAATAAAGGTTTTCTGATTCTGATACTAAGCATCTGTATTAGCAACAATTATTGGATGAGGCAGTGGTGTACTGCATGGTAAACTGTTAGGTATAGCCGCACACCCACGTGGTATTGATCATAGCGAGTTGTTTGAAATATTTGAGTTACTTTATTTAGCTTTACCTTTAACAATATATATGCTATATTGTATATGATCCTGTATATGATACCTGTCCATATGTTAAGCGCTTTGCTGCAGCTTCAGCTGTTGTTAAAGCGCTATATAAATACGTATATGTGTTTTATTGTAATATGCCATTCTGACTTTTCTTATGAATACCGGCACTATCGCAAATATGGCTATTTATGTATTGAATTATATTTTCAATACAGCTCTTGTACTCGATGTAAGAATATTGTACTAAATCACCAGTGAGTTTTGTTTCTCTCTCACCTCTTTATCAGAACGTGGGATTGCCCGTGGGAAAACAAAAATCAATTGGAACCTATGGATTCCTTAAGTTGTGAGTAGAGTTCCTATAAGCTTCGACTCACTTAGCCCTCTGAGACTTTCAGTTGTACAGTGAAGAAAAACTAACATGGTCCAATACATTCATCATGCTGACATTCTCCAATAGGTTTCCTCCCCTTTCCTTCCATAGGCCCGAGATTTTCTCATTTAGATTTCCAGACGAATCAGCGACACTGTGTTCAAAAGGCAGAATTTATCACCAAAGCCTTAAACTTGAGTTGTTCTATATTTTATTTTCAAATACCGTTTTTTGATCTGCTCTTTTCTTGTAACAAATCGAAGATAAAGTTGTAGAAGTATATTATATAGAGGTACATAAAAGTTGTAGAACATTATAATACAATACGAAGTAGATTCCACTGCTGTATAGCAGTCATTGTTGAAACAATATTGTTGTTTACAGTATATCAGAAAGTAACAACTACATATAGTAGTAAACATTGTATAGAATAATGAAATATTAAATATGGAGCTAGTGTTAATTTCAAAGCCCTGCTTGGAGCGTGGGGGGGGGGGGGGGCAGTGTGGTGTTATGGACAGGAACATATGTACTGTATAATCACAGAATACGCATATTAAAAAATGCAATCAGACTGTAAAATCACAACATCCAACAGTATACTGTACAGGTCTTTTTGTATATGAAATAGTGCACCAGCAGTATTTGCCGTTTTGTTACACATTGAGATGCACAGGAGAATGTGGAAAATGTGATCAAGCAGCACATTTATTCTAAATTTGGATGACTACAGCTTTGAATTGCAAACTGAATGTTTGGCAGATGTACAGGGTCCTGAGAGAGTTGAACAGTATGTCATGTTGTCGTAGCATGGACACGTTGTCTTCTTCAGCTGATTGTGAAAGATCACTGGCCAAGGTTTTGACAAAGCCAACAGCGGGGTTCATTCACAAAGCAATGAGTTGGCATTTTACTTGAGTGCTGTGACATGTGAAAACTCCTATAAAAATAGCTCTTCAGAATCCATGTTGGTTTTAATTATTCAATGTGTTCATTATTGTGGCTGCATACAAGGGTGATGCGTTCACTGCAATGGAGCTGTTGTTTTCTTTGACGCTTTTCTTGGATCAGATGTCATTAGGGTGTGCAGGGACACCCGTTGTTATGGCCATTAAATGGTGTGTAGTCAAAATTTGTGATAGGAGTGCAACCATGTTAAAAATGTTTTTATGCTAATGTCATGTTGAGAGCAGCAAGCGATCTTTGATTTTTTTCTCCTCTGCACTAATCTCCAACAATAGTACAAAATAATGCACCTACAGAGAGTTATATTCATCTTAACCAACCATAAACATACACCCGAAAAAAAACAATTACATTTGCGCAATCCCTAGTCGATTGTTTACCCAAGGGAAAAAAAATAAATAGCTCTGCTCCATCATCACAAGGCCACACATGATGCCTATGTCCAAGCTCGTTCGAGGCCCTACTGTCACAAAAAACGTGAAAAAGATTAAAGATACGGTGTGGTTTTATCCTTGATGTCATATTCCCAAACACTGGCGCGTATCTGTTTGGAAATGTGTTCATGTCCTTGCACGAGCTAATTGGCACGCTCATCCCGAGATGTAAATACAAACCTGAGGCCATCAAGCATTTTACTGAGTGACTCCCTCCTGTCACACTGTCATCGCATATTATGTCCATGTAGTAAAGGTTTGACGACCCCGTTCTGTGTATTTAAGTCAACAACCCGCAAAATATTGTGTTGCATCTTATGGGTCATCAAGTTTCCTGGTACTGTGAACATTGAACACCGTGAACTCAAATCGAACACAGATAATTTAAGACAAACATGATTTTTTTTTCCCCTGGCAGTCCCACACAGAATTCAGCTTTATTCACTGTTTTTACAATCACAACCATGAACAAGTGTCCTGGTATGTTCACATTTCATGTTATAATCTTAAATATATTCTCTGAGCCTCATTGATCTTATCAAATGATTAAAAATTATAGGAGCAGTGCTGGTACCATCTTGGTATAATGGTTTTGTTCTGGCTGCTTAGATTACAGGGCATCCAAACAGGGGTGAAACATTGTTTGTGTGTATGTATGTGTTCTTTTTTACCTTAATAACTTCTTTTCACCCTCATGTCATAAAAAAATACTAGGTACACACAATCAAGAACCACATCAGTGGACTCACATGTAGGAATCTGTGAATTTTACATAATCAAAGGTGCATACTACACGTGTTATTTATTTATTTATTTTAAGAATACACCCAAGTTGGCCAACAGCACAACATGGCGACAGGGTGAAATACACTCATCTGTTGGTGATGCATGGACTCAAGGTGAAGCACGTTAGTTTCTGGAACACATGCCTGAAGTTTTGGGTTTAAAATGCATTTTCTTTCTTTGCTTCCATTGATTTCCCCGAAGCTCTTCAGCTCACCCATGACAATAATGAGGACAAGTCGTAGGCACAGTCACAGAAGTATTACAGACAACTTTATTGCACCATGCCGAGAGCTGTGTGGAAAATTGCATCTATCCAAATGTTTTAAGTAATGTAAGTGGCCAGCCAGTATCGGTATATATGCACTATGCTAATGAGTTGAGTGGCTACAAGAGGCGGGGATAAATATGCAGTTTTTATGCACCATGTTGTTCATGCCATCTGGAAATGCCACTGGCTCTGTTTACTGAGGAGGATTGCAATCCAACTGCTAGAAATGAATGTATTACTGTGACGGGTGCAGCCTTGTGAGAAATTGATCCTTGCTTCATAAAACACCTTCATTTAGCCATTTCTTCCCAAAAAGCTGAATGTTGTTGCTTTGCAATGTATATGCACTCCATCACTTCAAAGCCTAAACAATGACTGGGAAAAAAATAGCCTAATATTTTCCTCATCTCTCTCTTTATAGTCTTTTTTTTGCCCAGCTTGCAGCAGCTAAGTCAACACCGCCCGTGGGTAAGAGTCATCCTTGTTTGCTTCCCGCTGGAATTATAAAGAACGTTATTCTCCTATTGATGACACAAAAGGTAAAATCTTAAAAGGTAATTATTTCCTAAGGGGGGAAGAAACTGAATATTGAGGGACTTCCCGTTGCGGGGAAATGCAGTCTTCCATTCCTGGTAAAAGACTGTGATTTATCAGCTCACCATCATAAGCTCCTGATTAGTTTTCATCAGCACTTGAGAACTGCCTAGTTATAAAGATAAGCAACTATGTGAGGCATTAGTTCATAGCGGATGTTGTTCCTTCCCATTCTTACTTCCTCTTGAGGGAGGAATTCTCCTGTAAACATTCATTTGAATCGTTATCCAAAAGTGTGAAAGGGACATTAAATTGTCCTGGTGAGACTTAAGTCAAAGTCAAAAGTCAAAGTCAGCTTTATTGTCAAATATGTGAGTATGTATGACATACAGCACAGATGAAATTACTGTCCTCTCGGACCCAGCATGCCACGCACTTATAATGACTTTAACAAACATAATAAACATGAAAATGCCAATTTGCCGGGAGAGGGGACAATACATAAGACAATAAGCCAGCATGTGCAACAGGGCAGCACCCTGCATGAAGTTGAAACAGAAGAAGTTAATTCAGTGGAAAAACACTTGAAAGTATTTATTTGTATGAATTTAAAAACCAAGTCTTATGGGGTGTCATCGTCCTCGTCCATATATTTTGTAGATTTTAGATAATATATGTATATTTGAATCTCAGTCCAACTGTAAAGTTGGAACTTTGGGTTTTCCAGGTTCAATTTAGGAAAGCAAGCTGTTCAAAGCAATTCTGTATATGCGTCTCATTTTCCTCCTCTCGTCACCTTTTTTTCCAGACACGTTTTCAAACATTGTTGGAAAACATACTTTACGTGGTCTGCTAGAACAGATGCGGTTTACCAGTTGTGCTATATTTTCAGGCCCTGTCTAATCTTTTGCTTTTCTACTGTAACCAGTGCAAAATGTACAATCTTCTTCATGGCATTGGAAAGGACCGTTGTTCCTGGTACCATCTGTGAAGTCCCAAAATGACAAATTAAAAATGTTTGCAGACACAGTGTAATTGGAACGATTCAATGTAATTAGAGTGTGATTTGTGTTTATTTCACTGACAACAATATCGGAACAACATAACCACCTGCACAAATTAATAGCAACATGTGGTGATCGTTCATGCCACAGTATCCCCAGCTGCTTCACCATCCAGTCTGTAAACGTACTTAATACTGTTGAAATACACAGCAATGTTGCTAAAACAATCCAAGCAATGTCTTTCTACTGTCTACAGTACTATATTAAATGCCATTTTGCTCAACACAATGCGCAGCATAAATTCCCCCTTGTATAAAAAAAGACTGTTATAAAGCACGACATGCTACTGTGCCGCCATCTACTGGACATCTACTCCATCCCCCAATGTTGATTTCTTCAATGAAGTACCTGTCTGTTGTTCTTCCCTATTCAACTGTCTGGAATGATGCACAAAAAATGTAATAGGGTGATCATTTTAATTTCTATCAAATTATGTAGCATAATTTTGTTACTAGTACATCACCTGCTCATTATCAGGAAAGATATTCAAGATCATTTACCCCCCATTTAGAGCTGATGTGTTTTCGAAGTGTTCCTCTAATTTTTTAGAGCAGTGTATTTTGTTGAATTAAACTGTTCAGCTGTTGAGAACAAATGTATTTCAATTTTATGACTGCACTTTTAATTTAATTTATTGTTTTTTTTTATGTTGGAAGAGAATGATTTGTGTTAAATATGAATATTTGATGTTAAATATGAACAAAAATGCATTGTCAACTTCAGATATCAAGTATTTTATTAAAAAAAAAAAACATCATGGTTGCCTCATGATAAATACATTTTACATTTATTTGTGTGACCAGTAGTAACTAAAAACTGCTCCTAATTAAGTCACGATAATTTCATAATAGTGAGCGAGTAGAAAAGACAGAATTTTGGGTAAATAGAGTAGTCTTACATGTCACTGGTTCTAAAACCGTCCTTTTTTCTGTAGTACTGTCTGTGAATTTTTGTGAAATTTTAGAGTATACCCACTTCACAAGGGACCACTACACCACTGTGCTAAATTGTTGGTCAGTGTACCAGCCCTGAATTACTGAAATCGTTTCCAAAACAGTTGGTGTGTTGAGTGACAGATGCTTGCATTGTAATCCAGCCACAATGAAAAGCATTAAATATTTGGGAATAAACGAGTTGTTTGTGTTTGAACCGGTTCGCTGTGTTGAGAAGACAGGTGTTTGGAAATGATAGATGTACATATATGAATCTTGGCATAGACCTTTTTGTGTGGTGATTGAACATTTGAATTTGTCCAAAAGTGTGAATGGGTGTGTGAACGTTTGTTTGTGTTTGTGTAACCTTGTGTTGTTTGTGTAACCTGAAACTCAGTGGTGTAACCCGAAAATGAATTGTATACACTGTATAAATAGCCAACATTATACCACGAAGAAAAAAACATGACAATTGCTTATCATTAGACAGAAGTTGACACAAAAATGTATAAATCAGACATGAAGCAGATGCATTTTAAATACTTGAGCATGGCGCATTAAGTGCAGCATGGTGCAGATGTGTCATTGAGCACCCATTGTTCAAACCAATGGATCCAGAATCTTCTGTATAGAAACGATATTTAAAAACTAAAGGCTTAATGTGATGCATCGGGGCCCCGAAATGATTTATGGTACTCTATAGCGTTTATCAACACACAAGAAAGAAGCAACAGAATGTTTGCACTTGTGTGTGTGTGCGCGTGTGTGCGTGTGCGTGTGCGTCTTGTGCGTGTGCGTATGCACGCGTGTGCGTGTTTTATATGGCTATGACATCGAGGACTGGTCCTTTAAATCTCTGACGTTCAGTTTTCATCCACGTTGGCCGCACATGCGCAGAAGATTCATTCACCTGCACGAACAAGGAAGTCAAAGGAGCATTCGATGTGAAATCAAAACATTTATTCGGCCTATAGTCGTCATCTGCTTGTAATCTTTTGAAGCAACGTCTTCAGGACAAGATGTTCAAAAAACTCAAGCAGAAGATAAATGAGGAGCAGTTGCCGCAGAGGAACGCGCAGACTCCTCAACAGGCCCAGGTTAGTTGTTTTGCCCCTGTGAGCTAAGTAGCTAAGCTAACATCTGTTTCCTGTGTGCACTTGTGGCTTCTGAGTTATCGAAAAGCCAAGTGTTCGTGGAATAGGGATTATTGTTTTGGTTATCTCCCTTACTAATCGTATTTAAGAAGTATTTTAGATACTACCGTGCTTGCAAACGTTAGCAGTAGGCTAACAACTCTCAAACTGACCAACAAGCGACTTATTCTGCAGTTTGCGACGCACCTAAAACTTTGCAGTTTAGATGTTTTAAGTACCTGGCAGTGACGCTCAGGGGACCAAGGCTCAAATAAGTTTACGTGAAAATTGTTGTCAGTGGATTTCAAATGGCTGCCTTATTTTTCACATTCAAACCCCGTCAGCACATGACAGCTGTCTGCTTTTCAGTACGTCATACGCCGATCGCAGATACTGGTTGTATAATGTAAAATGCAAACACTGCTAAAACGCTTCGGGTTTTCAGGATGCAATTCAAACAACTTTCTGATCATACAACTATAATAACAGTTAAAAAGTAAGAAATTGCTATTTTGTTGATACCCAAGATTAATTATTTTACATTTGGTGTGACCAGCTGGACAAACATTTCTTGGTTGCACCAAAGGTATTTGCACCAACGTTTTAGTCGGCAACACATTCGCAGACCTATGGAAATTTATTGCATGATTAAACTGTATTATGGTATGAAATGGAGCTCTGACAAATGGTCGCCATCTTTCTGAAAAAAAATATGGAATAGGCAAGATTTAAAAAAATATCATGAGACCACATAACACATTGTAGTATCCACACTAGTTTTTTTCATGCATATCGATCCATTTCTCAGTAGTTTTATTGTTTCCCCGATTGCACCAACTTTCCGTCTCCTTTCTTGTATCTACTAAGTGTTACACATGTTCAATAAAAGGCTGGACTGATAAAATTCATGTCTGATTGTTATGAGATATTTCATAAATTGTAACCATTGCATCGTAGTTAAATCAGGTTATGGTTCGATAGTTATCAGAATATGCCTTTGCCTTAGCTGAATAGATGGAGCGTTTCCTCTGTTTTATAACCAGATGGTGTCAGGAGACCGCCGGAACAGCCAAACTCACCTATTTCACCATGACGATGTTCCCTCCGCCAGTGACAGAGAGGTGAGCATGATAAAAAGAGCTGATGGAAAGAGACCGCTATTTATATCTCCCCAAATTTATATGCAAAATACAGTGCAGTTTTTTTTCATGACAGTCCAGTCTGTATTATGATCCATTCTCCCTAAATAACATCCCCCCTGCTAATAAATCTAATGCAGCTAACATGCAGTGGTTAAAGCGTTTAAACCTCAAACCACTGAAGCATGAGACTACTTATACCTGTACTCCATCACAGAATCCTGTTTTGTTAAAATATCTCCACTTATGTTCCACACGATCACAGTTCCACACGATCAATTAATGTCTGTCACTATGGTCTGCATCGCTGACCCTTCATTGTTTGATGAGCATCATCATGCCTTCCAGCTGCTGCAGATCAACTAAACGTTTAATAAGACTGTTAGGATGTTTGAATTTGCAAAATGAATCCAATCATAATAAATTACAATTTAACAAAGCATGCTAATATCAGTGAATGAGTAAGGTGTTTTTCCATTGTAACTGAGCCTCCTAGGAGGTTTCTTAATCGGCCGCTTTGCAAAGGATGGTTCAATGGGGGCAGAACAGAGCAGCTTTTAGTGTATGTTTTCATTCATAATTAATGCAATGTGAAGCGATTTCTTTCTATGGTCAATTGTTGTTTTGTAGTTTTTCTCCCTAGCATTCTCAGTTAGAAGATGTTGGCGAGACTGAGGTAGATGATAATGGTATGTTTCAGCATCCTGATAAAAGGACACACAATGTTCAGAAGTACATCTGCGTTAGAGCTATTTTTCATCATAGGTTATTGATACCAAACATGAGATTAGCGATGGTACCCCAAATAGTTGTGGTCCTCCGTTTTCATCCATTCAGGGGTTTCATTTTAGATCTTCCAGCCATCCATTTTGTGGCATCTCCTGTCGGTAGTGTAATTTTCACCTCACAAATATCCAACATTTTCACATCTTTGAGTGTGTGTTTTCAAGTTTATCATCGAAGGAAGTCCTTGTTTTTTTCTTGAAGGAATAACTGCACATATGCAACTCAAGTGCACAGGGGTTAACATTATTTGTAAGAAATTTTAGCAGCTGATCGTAAGCCGCCTTGAAGACCACACACTTAAATGTGAAACTGTTCCTCGTGACATTAACATTTACGATTTCATGCCCCTACTTGTGATTTTTCATGCTCTTTCATTCTTGCTTATACAGTGGAGCCTCTATGGTCGATGGCCATCCTTTAACAAATGTCGAATAGCTCCAATTTGTTTCAAAACGGTTCTTGTCCCTGTGGAAGAAAAAATTCTGGTCAATTGCTAAACTGTCAGTATCATAACATGGGTAAATCTAAAACAAATCTCAAAATAAGGCTGTCAATAAGACTTTAAAAATAATTGTGTTCTTAATTTTCCTTATCATTTTGAACTGCCATGCAGATCTGCCTAAGTAAACATCATATGAATGTGAAACAAAGTTACTGTAAAATCAAGAAAAAACAACCTTTCTCAGGCCAGACGATTTGGGGGTGAAAAGCCAAAAAAAGAAGCAAAACACGTGATGTTTGCTGAACTATTGTGACATGAGTACACTGATGTGAATAACAGACTGACATTTCATATTATGGCTGTTTTCATGTGTGGACAAAGTCTTTGGCCCACTCTGTTCTTTACTTTTGCGTCCGAAGCAGCAAAAAAGAATATTATATTTGTATTGTATTTTGCCATGTTTTTTTCCCCTCCATAATAGTTCATATACATTTATGAAATTATTTTTAATTAATATTGTGATCATATTGTTTAACTGAAAGCAATTAAGAAAACAATAATGTCAATATAACAATATGGCCCTTTTTACACCATTAGTTAATTGATTAAATTGCTTTATTTTTAATTATTATCTGACTCCATTTACTAACAAGTTGTTAAAAAAATCATTTGAGCATGAAAATATCCATCTCACCTATATATGGAAAAAAAACAAATCATCAAATTATGAATTCCACAACTTGAGAGGCATTTGACTATAGAGGTTTTCATTGTAGTTGTCACAAAATTGCCACTTTCTTTCTTTCTCTCACGCCCCACAGTGCTGTTTCACTCTCATGGTGTTGTTTTTTTTCTCATTGCTCTCTGTGTTCCTCTCCTCCCCCCACCTTTTGGCCTGTAACTGCACTGACGGGGGGGTCAGGTACTGGCCGGAATGATAGCAGAACCCGCTTTTCTCTCTGAGTATACTATCTTTGCTCTGGACCATTCAAAACGACCCAAAACGGCCCAGGTAGCCAGTGTGGTGAGTTTGTCCTCACGTCCTGCCTCCTCTTCCTCCGCATCTCTGCTCCTCCTCCTCCTCCTCCTCCTCCTCCTCCTCTTTCTCCTCCTGCTCTGGTCCTTCCTCCTGACGCTGTCCCCCTGGGGAAGCCGGTAGAGGGCTGTGGCCCATTTAGAGCCGGCTTGTTCCCTGCTCCTCTGTCACCCGTTTCCTTTTGGATATACTGCAGTAATAAGAGGGCTAACTCTGCATCTGATGAAAGTTCTGGTTTATATTGTGGTTTAGAAGCTTGTCTGCTTTTTGCTGTATGTTTTATGCCCTTCTGTTCTAACCATAAGTCACATTATGTGCCACTTGTCTTTTGCCCTCAGTTGCCTGCCTTCTTTAAATCCCCACCTACAGCTTTCTCTTTGGTTGCCTGAAGACCATGCCCCCTTCTCCTTATAAGTGTATTATGCTGAATATATGGGGTTTGCAAAACATTCTGATGCAGAATGGACATTAATCATACTCCATTTTTTTAATTCACTAGTCACCTTGGCCGTACTGCATTCCCCTCAAATAGCAAAGTTTCATTGTGTAGGTTTAAGTAGTAATACCTCGGTGCACATTTAGATGACACAAGATACTACACTGTCCCATTCTACAAGGTGAATAGACCCAATATATATCGGTGGGTTTTGACTAATATGGCTAAATGACATAACAATTTTGAGTGAAGTAAATTATTGTGAAATCAATGCACAAAATGAGTTTCTACAATTAATAGGGACTCACTGTTAAGCAATACTGTGCTGTCAATGAATGGTATGATTCATCCAAGAATCTTATGATTTGTGGGTATTTTGCTGTTTGCTTCAAACCCTTTGTTGTTGATCTGTGGATATTTTATACATGCAGTAAAAAATGTATTATGAAAAATAACATGTTTTAATAGGGTATATTGTGGTTGCAAGGAAGTATTTAAAGTGGCATTTTTGTCACACAAGAAGTGTATGGTGATATGCGGGCCCCCCAGTAGTACAAATGGAAGAATTATTGAACCATTATTTAAATTGCACATCGCTGTCATGAGCTTGTCTGTCTGGGTTTTTAAACGGTACAATTCAAACCTTGTTTATTTTAAAAGTAAATTGCTTTTCCAAGTAATTATATAGAGCAATGCATCCTAAATTGTAGTTTTCAGGAGGTGTTTGTAATATTTTACCCACGTCGTGTAGCTCAACGACATGACCAAAATATGATCTCATGATTTAAAATGTCACTTTTTCTGGAGAGGGTTATTTTCTATTCCTCTTATATATTTTTTCACCATTTCATTTGAGAGCTCTGCAATGCTAACTCTTTTCATTTTCTGAGTATTCAATTGAGTGGAGATTATTCAGGTTGCGTTTGTATTGTAAGGTTTGATTAACGATTTGGAAGCTGAACAGTTGCAAAAAGCAACCATAATAAATAAAATGTTAACATTTCTGCGCAATTACCTGATAATGAGTTTTTCACATTGTCAGAAAAATGCCCAAAATACCTCCTGCACCATACCTGTCAAAGGAATCTAAAATGTGCATTCTGCGGCCAGGGAAGCTCGGAGCTGGACAAGTGAGGAGAGAATAATTTGCTTCGCTAATTCTGCTTCTAACCAGTTGACTAAACCAGCTGAGCTGCCGAATGTTCAACACGCCCCAGTTGTAACTCTTTTGCTCTCCTAAGGCTCACTCTTCGACTTGAACGAAACGGTCTGTCTGTTCTGATATCACGGCTGTTCAATTGAGTTTTAACCCTTTTGTTTTGTCAAGATCCCTTTGTTTTAACCCCTCCCCGTTCCCGAATTGCATGAGGGTGCCCAATGCCCCTGCATTGCTCCCAGCAATACTAATATTGCTCCTGTCAGAGTAATCAGGGAGTCATGCGGGATGTGGATAACTAACTGACCCGGGAGACCAATTCACCTGATGTACAAGTATGCATTTTCCTTCTAATAAACGTTATCTGTGCAGAGTGCCTCTAAAGAGCCAACCGGGTCTCCCAGAGGAAGTATCAACGGAGATGGAAGTGTGTCTCCTCATGTACGTTACCATAGTCTCGTCCATATATTTCTTTTGAATGCTTCCATGGTCCTATCTTTTTTTAATTTCCATTTGGACCAACTTTTCCGACAGAGAGAAGAACCACAGTCCTTTGCACAAAAACTACAGCTCAAAGTACCCTCAATGGAGTCCATCATTCGAAGTGGCGCCAGTCGGGCTGAACACCTCTTCCGCTCTCCTTCGAAAGAAAGCCTGGTTCGGAGCTCATCACGCGAGTCCTTGACCTATTTGGGAGAAAACGAAGCCTCTGGTGCCCCTACATATGACCCCCCTTCAGACATTGAGAGTGAGGCTGAAGAGGCGCCAGGGAACACGGAGTCTTTCTCCAAAGAACAGCTCCTGCATCGTTTGTTCAGGGTGGAGACGAGTCTGGGGAAGTATCGCGGAAAGTACTCCGAGGTGAGTGGCATTCAGGTAATCCCATTGTCAACCAGTTGACTGGTTTCTTTAATTCCATTGTTTTCCCTTCAGTTGGTTACCGCATACCGTACAGTGCAACGAGATAAAGAAAAGACACAGGTAATTTCTTGCAAAGTATGTTGTCATTTTTTATCCTTTAATAATGTATTGTGTACATGTCTGCTTTCCTTGCCAAGGCCATCCTCAGCCAGTGTCAAGACAAAGCTCTGCGCAGAATAGGAGAACTACGAGAGGTCCGCCCCATTTATTTCTTTAAATTATTATAAGTTATGTCTCATTTAGTAAAGTTAAAACGTAAAATGATTTTAGGAATTACAAATGGACCATCAGGCAAAGAAACATCTCCAGGATGAGTTTGATGCTGCACTGGAAGAGAAAGACCAGATGATTACTGTCTTGCAAACTCAGGTAACTGCCTTAACATGTATACAATTGTCGATTTGAGGCACTGTCTTTCATATTCCACAAACATGCACGCCAGGTCCATTTTTCATTTTTGTCATGAAAGTTTCTTTGCCACAGGTTACTCTACTGAAGAAACGAGTTAAGGGAACAACTGACGGTTCTTTGGTCGCAGAGGGTGACGCGCCCATTTCTACAGATGTTGCAGAATCCAAATCCACCAGCCTGTCAAAGAACCAGGAAGTAGAGCCTGAAATACCTGGGGGTGTGCACTCATTTTTATCATTTCAAAATGCACGTTCAGTCCAAGCGAAGTTTGAACATCAACCTTTTAAATGGTGTATTCTCTCTTCTGACAGAAGAGGGCATCAGCGACCCAGCTAAACTTTTGGAAGCACTGCAGAAGCGAGTGAAGAGGCAGGAGAACCTCCTGCATAAGTGCAAAGAAATGATACGCATGAACAAGGAGCGCAGCGTCCACATTAGTAGTGAGAATGATACTCTGCAAGAGCAGCTGCAGGAGAGGCTACAAGAACTGGAAAGGATGAAGGTGGTATCCTATAAAATATAGCACTTTGCTATCCTCTCTCCCTTTACAAACCACTTTCAAAGAATGTGTCGCGCTAAATATCATCCACGATGATATATTCAGTATATATCATCGTGGATGCCACAGTTGCAAGTTTGTGAAATATTTTCTTGGCCTTATATCAACCTGAGGCATATTATGCAAGTAATAGTCCCTTGGGGAAAAAAGCTGTCTGGGTCAGTACTGTAGTACTCCCCGTCTTTTGTGGGTACCATTATCTTGTTTACACAGCGTGTGTGTTGCTTTGTCGCTCAGTTTGAACACTTGTTGGTTCTGCTCAAGAATGTTTGCTCATGGCATGTCACAGTGACATGTCTGCATCGTTGTTGTTTTTTCACATTTCACAACAATTAGACTTGCTGGGATGATAGGATTGTTTGTCATTCCTAAGATTCTTTTTTTTCCTAGTGTTTGACAACACACAACAGATGATCATGCAAATTGTGTCAAAGGGCACTTCGACTGCAACTTCAAACAGGACTATTAAGTACTATACACTATCTGTCTCGGTTTTAACTGTCAGAGGCTCAAAGCTGAGACTCAATCTTGTCTACATTTATGTAGTAGCCACTGGGGAAATAGCAGTGGCAAAAATGCATTGCTTGTACAAGCCACAAAAGCAGGCTGTAATTTAGGTCAACCTTTTAGGCTTATCTGGTTTTGTACCGTGGTTTGGTTTGTGGTGAGTCACTGTGTGTAATGGAGAAGGTTAAAATGATCAGACCAACTTAGAACTTTTAGTCCAAAGATCAAAAGTGTTTGGTAACAATTTCACTGACTCTGGTAATTTCATTGATAAATACTCTTCTTTATCATTCGTTTGTAGGAACTGCACACGACTGAGAAAACCAAGTTGATCAATCAATTACGCGATGTGAAGAACCAAAATGAACAGCTGGAGCAGGACAAGGTGAGAGTGCAGCTTTTTAAGATGAACCAGAATCTATTTTTTGTCAAATTTCACCTGTTTTCCCCCTCATCGTTAGCTCATACTTTAAGAAAACTCTCTTCAACACAGTACTAATGTAAATGGCTTTTAGGGTATGGTGATTGCTGAAACAAAGCGCCAGATGCATGGAACTCTGGAAATGAAAGAAGAGGAGGTCGCACAGCTCCGGTCCAGGCTTCACCTGGCTAATGTCCAGAACGAAGAGTTGCAGGACCAGAAGGAAAAGGCTGAGAAATCCTGTGATAAATATTTGTTCCTTCTTCAAAAAAGCAGAAAAAAAATGTCCTTAACGCCTGTCATGGTAAACCTTGTTCTTATAATCCATTATTTACATATTTCTTGTAGCGTTTGAAGAGCTTGAAAGGGCAACGGCGGCAGCGTATAAGGCAGAGGAAGCACGAAAACAGCTGCAAGATCAGATGGAGGAGCGAATGAGGGAAGCAGAACAAATCAATGAAGAAGAGAGGAAGAGTCTGCAGCAGGAGCTAACACGGGTCAAACAGGAGGTTGTCACAATCATGAAGGTTAGCACATGACACACACATAGCTCCATCCTGGCTTTCTATTTCACCCATTTGCACTTCCTTGCACATTTTAGTAAACGCCATTGAGTTACTGACTTACTGATTTGGACAATATCACATTTATTTTTCTGAACATTAGAAATCATTGGAAGAAAGGGTGGCCAACATGGAAAAATCCCATAGTGAAGCCTTGGCTGCCAAAGAAGAGGACATAAGTGGCAGAATTGGCAAAGCTGTGGTAGGTATCAAAGTTAATCACGTTCTCACATTAAATTCCAATGATTTGCCGCAGATTGTCAACATTTCATGAAATTGCTACTTGGGTTTTCAGGAGCAGTGTAAGGAGGAGTTTGCTGAGCTAACCAAGGAAAAAGAACATCAGGTGTCTCTTGCTCTGGAGGATGCAGAGTTACAGAAAGCCGCTCTTATTGCAGAGGGCGAGAATAGAGTTAAAGAGATTCAGCAAGAGCTGGAAGGAGCAAAAACTGTGAGTTTTGTTCTTTTGTCACCAATTTTAAAAGTTGTGACTTGTTAACTCAACCATTTTTTCCTGTGGGACACTGCTCAAGTATGCGTTATCTATCCAATACATTTTACAATCAATGATTCCAACTTCACAAGAACAGTGGTGTTAGGTGAAGGGAGTGGGGGTGGTTGATTGGCCCACAAACAGCCCAAACAAGCCGAGCTGTCGTGTGTCTAATTTAGCAAATTACGATCGTGTGGAAACAAGACAATTCCACGGACAACACAAAACAAAGCAGTAATATCAGAAAAGGGGGTTGCATAGTTACATTGTATTTTTTTCTTTTTACAATAATGTTATTCCTCATAATATTTTCAACATTATCAGCAAAATAATGTTGTTTGTTGTATTAACTGTATATTGCTCTTAACCACTCAAACTATGCCTTCAGAGAATAATGGAGTTGGAGAGTTCCCTGGAGAAGATGTCTCAAGACGGATCAGTGCTGTCCCATGAACAATCCAATCTAATGGACAAGATGAAGGATAACCACAGAGAGCAATTGTCCGCATTAGAGGAAACTCACCTGGCACAGCTAGAAAAGCACAAGGACGCTATATCCCAGCAGCACAATACAGCTCTGGAAGAGCTCAAGGAAAAACAGAGGATGGAGTTGGAGATTCTTCTGAAAGAGAAAGAACTGCAGATTCGTCTGTACACAGAGGAGATGAACCAGAAATTGGTTGCAAAGCAAGCAGAGTATGAAGCGCTTGCAGTTGAACTTTCTGAAATTTTTAAGAGTAAACAAATTTTAGAACTGAAGTTGGTTGAAATACAAGGTGCACATTGTTTAGCTGTGCAGGATCAGGTGGTAAAGCACAGTGAAGAAATGGAAAACATTAAGCAGGAGCATAAACAATCACTTGGAGGAATGGAGAAAACTCTGATGGAGGAAGTTAATGCAATGAAAATTATTTTAAGAGAGAAGGAAAAGGAAATTGAAGAGCTAACCCAAGCAGAGAAAGCGCTAAAAGAAAAAGTGCATTGCAATATAGAAGAGATGGGCGCCAGAGCAAAGCAACTGGAGGATTTGCAGCAATCCTTGTCACATCTCCAACTGGAAAATTCAAGCCTGAAAGAAGCTCAAAAAGAATCAAATGAACTCTCAAACGATCTTGCTCAGTCTAAGGCCGCCTTGACAGATTTGCAACATCAGCTTGAAGAAGGAAAAAAGGACTCCAAACACAAAGAGTTATTACTTGCAGAATTAGAGCAGCAATTACAGCATAGCAAAAAGGAACTCTCTGAGCAGGAAAAATTGCATGAAGATCTCAACACTAAAAAGGAAGAACAAACAAACCTCATGAAACAGTTGGAGGATGAAAGAGATGCTCGTGAGAAGAAACTGAACGACACTATGACAGAGATGCAAGATAAACTGAAAATGCAGGAAACAAAGATGGACAAGTTCAAACAAAAGGCCAAAGAAATGCAAGATCACTTTAAGAAAAAAATCCAGCAAAAAGAAGAATCCATGAAGACGGCGCTTGCAAAGAAAGATCAAGAGCTCCAACAAAAAGAGCAGCAAGTCCAAGAGAAAATTTTAGAGATGGCCCAAAAAAATTCCCATGGCTTAAACGATACAATGGCAGAGCTGCAGGCTAACCATTTAGGAGAAGTGGAGAAATTACGTGATATCCATAAACATGAAATATTTGAGCTGGAGCGCCATTGGCAGGAGCAGTTAAAGCAGCAGGAGGAGGAACTACTGGAAAAACACTCAAACACACTTCAAGAAAACATACAAGAACTACAAGAATGTTCTGTAAAACTGAACAAGAGCAAAAATGATCATGAGCAGCTACTTGGTGAAATGAAGAACCAAAAGGAGGAGCTCACGATTCAAGAAACAACTGTGCAAAAGCTTAAAGACGAACTTCATGATGCAGGGCTTAAGCTTGAAGATTTCTCAACAAGAGACACATTTCTGAGAGATCAGATTGAGTCAGTTGAAAAGAACCTCAGCCAGGCTTTGAAGGAGCGAGACTCCCTGAAGGACAAGCTCAACATAACCGAGGAAGAGAGCAGAGCAAAATTAAAGACGTTGTCAGACAATTTGATGGACGTGGAGAATCAGCTTCAAGCCCTTGAAAGCGTGAGAGGGAAAGAATGTGAGGACTTGCAGAATAAATCTGTGGAAGATGCCATTCAGCGAGAAGCCCAGTTCCAACAGCAGTTCCTTTTGATGAGCACCCAAATGCAGCATTACTGTCAGGACATCCAGTGCAAAATGGTGGACGGCACCTCTGAACTTTGTCAGAAAGTTGAACTTAGACTCTCTGACTTCAAAGAGAGACTTAATTGTAGCCAGAAAAATGTTGCGCACCTTAAAAATATTCTTTCCAGCAAAGTTGAGAGAATTTGCACTTTAGAGGAGAACTTGCGGCAGAAGAGCGTGGAGAATAACAAACTATGCATTTCATTAGAACACACGACTGCTCAGGTAAATGCTCACATGGAGCAAATCAAAGCCTTAATGATGGAGAATGAGAAAAATTCTCTTTTAGTCAGCGATCACGTTCTGAAGATGGAAGAGCTGAACAATTTCAACAGAGTCATCGGTGACTTGAAACATCAACTCGAAGGTAAGGAGGAAGCCATAGTTGAGCTGAAGCAGCAGCATGAAGAGGAAAGACAAAAGGCAATAGCCGAAATGGAAGAGACCATTCTGAGGTTAAAGCAGGAGCGTGAAGCCACTTTAGAGGAAGCAAGTGTTCTTCGTGCCAGTCTGTCTGAGAGTGAAAACACCTTAGCATCTCTGAAGAGCAAGCTCGAAGAGCTGCATTGTCTTGTCTCCGAGAAGGACGAGGCATTGGAACGGCTCACCGTGAGTTTTGACAATCAGTCTGTCAGCAAGTCTGAGATGGACCAAGTTTTGAGCGAGAAGGACCAGAGGGTGAGTGGTCTGATTGCGGAACTTGAGGTCTCCAACCGTCGGCTCAGTGAGCTCCAAGAAGAGTTGGACTTAAAGACAAAAGTGTGTGAGGGACTCGCAAATGACCTCAAACAGCAGCACAGCATCTGGGAGAACGAGAGGCTAGAATTTGTGGAAAAGCTGCAGAAGAACGGCCACTTAGAGCAAGAGTTGGCGGAAAAGCTGCACCACCTCGAGGAGGACTACCAAACGTGCAAAAACCAACTCAAGACTCAGGAAGACAAATTTGAAACGTTGAAAGATGAAATGATGAAAAGTAAAGAGGAGTGTGTGAAAGAGACCGAGGAGAGGCTGACAACAGAGAGTAATCGTAAAGTATCGGAGCTAAAGAAAAAAGCGGAACAGAAAATCGGACACATTAAGAAGCAGCTAACTTCACAGCTGGATGAGAAAGATGAGCTTCTCAAGAGTCTTAAGGCGAGCTATGAGGAGCTCAAGAATAATGAGACCTCCAGTAAAGAATGCATCGACACATTAGAGGCGGAAAACAAAAAGCTTGAGAAAGGTCTTGTCAAGCTCAAAGAAGAACAATCAAATCAACTAGAACAGACTCGGACTGACGAGAGGCGGGCAATGGAGGAACTGAGAAGCATGTACGAAGAGAAGCTGTCTGCACTTCAGCGAGATTCACTCCATCAAACAGAACCCCTTGAAGTGGAATCGAGGCTCAGAGAAACAGAGAAGCAGAAAGAAGAGCTCCTTAAAACTATTAGCACCCTGAAAGAAGAAATGAGTCTGAAGCTAGTTCAGTGGGATGAACATCATGTTGCCTCGACACAGGCCCAGACGTCAGTCAAACCCGACAGGAAGATCGAGCGGAGTAGCCTTCAACAAACCAAGAGCATGTTGGAAAATGAGATGGAAAACCACTTATCCAAACCGGAGGAAGATTCTCTCGAGTCTCTCAAGAGTAAACTAAATCACATGAAAAATGACAAGGAGAAAATTCACAAAGACTTCACTCGTTTGCAGAAAGACATAAGATTAATGAGGAAGGAGCACGAACAGGAACTTGAATATGCAAAGAAACAGTTGTTGGAGGAGAGCGAACAGAAGCTAAAGTAAGTTTTGGCTGCAAAATGTCTGCGTGCAACTGAAATTATTTTCGACATATACCGTGTGGATTGATTAGGCAGTTTCATTGGAATTTCAGAAGTGCCATGTACTGTATCATGATGTAATCATCATGCTTGCTCCTTTTTGATTCAACAGGTTGGAATTAGAAGACATTGAAATGAAGCACAACTCAGCAATCAAGCAGTTAATGAGAGAGTTCAACACACAAATGGCCGTAAAAGAGAAGGAGGTAGACACAGCAGTGACAGAAACCATTGGTAGGATCGATATTACTTTGTTTTTTTCTCGATACGTTATTACCACTGAATTAGTGAACGATCCGAATTGTATGAAGAACTCCAACTTCCAATCAAATGTGAATTTTAATTTGCTACCCTTGTCTAAATGAAATTAGCAGGTGGCGATTGATGTCAATTTCCCCCCGTTGTGAAATAGTGTTTCACTAACGGCTTTTGAAGAGTCTGAATCTAGTTGTTACTCATTGCAGGCAAGGCCCAGGTTGTGGAGGCAGAGCTTCTCAGTAGCCATCGAGAAGAAACCATCCAGCTGCAGAAGGCCATTGCTCAAAAGGAGGATGAATTGAACAGAACTGTTCAGAAATATGAGCAGGTCATCCAGGTACCGAACATCCATCGATCACATCCATCAACTAAAACAGTGGTTCTTAACCTGGGTTCGATCAAA
Organism: Hippocampus bargibanti; assembly: GCF_051943395.1. Lineage (NCBI taxonomy): Eukaryota > Metazoa > Chordata > Actinopteri > Syngnathiformes > Syngnathidae > Hippocampus > Hippocampus bargibanti. The sequence continues at coordinate 14,740,410 of NC_142746.1, forward strand.
CCCGAGGGGTTCGGTGAGTCGGTCTCAGGGGTTCGATGGATCCTCCGCCACAGAGGTCCACCCCTTAGTCTAGACTGCAGTTAGTAGGCACACTCACTGGAAGAAGGGTTTGATGACTGAGGATATGAAACTGGTGGGGTTCGGTGCCTCCAACAAGATTAAGAACCACTGAACTAGAATCTATGAAAGACATGATTTGTACCCCACTTAAATTTATACTAAACTCCACATCGCATTCCATGTGTTTATTTGAACTGATTTTATATTGGGCAATACTCCTGATCAGGGCGTTTTAAAAAGCGGGAGTTATGAAATAATCCAGTAACGTGGCCAACATACTTGAGTTTTGATGCTTTGTTGATACAGAGAAAATAACTCAGCCGTTGTTGTTTTCTTCAGAGCCGAGAAGAAGAGATGGGCACTCGAGTGTGGCAGGTCCAGAAAGAACTGGAGGAGCTACAAGCGAGGAGCAACGACACCTCCGAGGTACTTAAACTTCTCCCATGGTTAGAAAAAAAAATTGTGATCAATCATCAAACCTCTGAAATACATCAACTGTAACTTGCCAAGTACTTCCAATTTCTTTTCTTTTAAAAGTTCAGGCACAGTTTGCTCTCGTAAATTCAGTCCAATCCGTCTCTTTGGCCTCAGTCGAGTGGTGACTCGCTAATATGTACCGGAAGCTCTGAAGTTCATTTGAATCGCTCAGGAATGTTCTTTTTGGAAAGCAAGACTCTGTCCCTGTTCTTAATTATTATTCTTTGAGGTGACTCAACGCCCGGGCCTCTTTCAGCAACACTATCGTGCAAGAAAACGCACACCTAGGGAACATGGTTGACCCAGGTGATGTTACACTATAAGAGCCACGTGTTGATCAGAATCAGAATCAGAATCAGAATACCTTTATTCGTCCCGCAATGGGGAAATTTGCAGTCCACAGCAGCAATTGAAGAGGGATGGGGTTGGGGTGGGAGTGAAAGGATAGAAAACAAGATATTCTAAGCATAACAAAATAAAAAGATTCCTCTATCTTTACCAAATGCGGTCAGATACACGTGCATCCTCCTCTTTGTGGCGTATCTCTCCAGTGAGCTAATAGTTTTACAGATGTATGGCTTTATGATCATAGAGGCAGGCCTTCCCCTACAAAGGGCCTCAAAAACCATTTGGCATCAAAAGAGTGGGTCAGTGTGTCTTTCTACAGAGACGGCACGCCAGCACTGCAGTATTCAAGACACGCTTAGTTCCAAAGCATGCCTTTTGAGCATTCCTTTAAGCAGAATCTGCAAATAAATAAAGTCGGTGAGCGTCTGGAGTAGTTTAGTCACAGATGGAAGTGTAGTAGAAAAATAAATCACCTCCAAACCCATTGATTTTCACTGAAGGTGAGCTATTTGAAAAGGAATATACCACAATACGCTTGGGTTGTTAAAACAAAAACAGATGGTTCTTAAAAAAAAGTAAATCTGCACATATACTAACGTGGGATGTTGTGTTTGTGTGTGGGACTGTCTGTAACTGTGGCACTTAATTGAGGATTTACATCTGCACAGCATGCATTTGGAAGTGATTTCATATCTCGTCTGCAAGAGTTGAAGTTGAGTACACAGTAAGATGTCAGGAAAATTATACATAGATCTCATTTATTGAGAAGTTGGAGAAAAATGCTGATGAGATTATTTTATACCGATTTGGATGATGAGTAATGTCTGTGTGGACAAAGTATCATAATCATAATATGAAACCCATTATCCTGTTGAGGGGAGTTTGCATGTTCTCCCCGGACCCACGTGGGTTTTCTCCGGGTCCTCCGGTTTCCTCCCACACTCCAAAAAACATGCATGGCAGGCAGATTGACCACTCCAAATTGTCCCCAGGTGTGAGTCTGAGAGTGACTGTTGTATGTCTTTGTGTGCCCTGCGATTGGCTGGCAACCAATTCAGGGTGTCCCCCGCCTCGTGCCCGAAGACAGCTGAGATAGGCTCCAGCAACCCCCGCGACCCTAATGAGGAATGAGCGGTACGAAAAATGAGTTGAGATGAGAGAGATGCTGTTGAGGTTTTCTTTGGGAGTGACCAGGTTGGATAGGATCAGGAATGAATATATCAGAGGAGGTTTATGGATGTTGTCAAAGAGGACATGAAGATAGCTGGTGTGAGAGAAGAGGATACACAAAACCAGGTTAAATGGAGGACACTGATTCGCTGTGGCGACCGCTGAAGGGAAAAGCCGACAGGAAAAGAAGATGTTTACAGTGGTGGATTAAAAAAAACTTAGGGACAGTAAACTGAAGTTATTTGTACAATCCAAAAGCCCATAAAAAAACAAAAAAGAAACAAAGAAACCCTCAGATTTCCCAGATCTCTTTCAAATTTATGAAGATAAATATATATATTGTGTTGTTACATACATTTTCTGTAATCTATTGCATTCCACCGAACTAAATATAGATATTTTGTTTGTCTTTGACACAGATGAGCTCCGAGAAACTACAGGTATGTTATGCGTGTTTTAATTTTTAGTATCTTTTTTTGTCCCAAATGATTATTGAACCCCCCACCCCCAAACAATAAAAAGAAAAAAAGACATCAAATACCCTTCATTGGACACATATTGTCAATAATATGGCTATTTGCATCATTGGTAAATTGTTGTCTCCCCCTTTCTCATTTGGTGACCGTAATTTTCTCTGGACAATTTTGTTAAGACAAGGAGTTACTGCTCATAGTTCGTCTTCATAGCTTTTTTCTAGTTTTTTATTTTCTTTTGGTCTGGCAAATGAGCTAGCCCGATTGTATGAACACACACGGCCTTGCTTCCCGTTCTAATCTAACCCTTAGAGATTTCACTGATTCCATTTTGTCATCCCTCTGCTCTGCAGGCGCAGCTTGCCGAGAAGACAACTTTGCTGAGTGAAGCTCGACTGAAGGAACAAGGCTTTGTTGAGACGGTGAGTATTTGGTTCAGCGTGTGCTTCTTTTCGGAATGAGTTAACCGCAAATCTCGTGCAGCGTGTTCCCATGCTTGAGTGGCCTCCAGCCAGCGGTGCTCCTTTCCTGCTGCATCAATTTAATTACCACACATCTGCTTCCATTTGTTAGTTGCCATATAAACAATCACAGCAACGCCTCCTGCAGTTTCTCTCCTATACATCATCTTCTCGCGCACAAACAATTCTCACAATGCTTCTCATTTGTCCAACATATCAATTAAACTAATGGAGGGAATTAACCTACGAGGGTCCAATGCCTCCTTTCCTGATCATTTCTGTGCTTGGTCTTTTTTTTCCAGATTCACTCGCTTGAGGACAAGATTAAATGTTTCCACCGGAACACAGTCGTAACTCATTTGGGGAGCATGTACAAAGGTGACACTGAATTGCTGAGTTTTGGTCCTGTAGTCAATGTTCCTTTTTGTTCTTTTTCTTTTGCTCAATAACAAAAAAAGCTTTCAAAATGAGATGCGGTGCCTCGACTTGAACAGATTCATTTAAGCTTATCCGTTACTGGCCATGTCTCCTCATATATCGGTGGGGACGCAGGATATGCTGAGGTATTATGTCTTGGTGTTGTGGCACGTGGCCGCATGTTCCGGATTAGCTATGCTTTAGAAAAATATATGAACGAGTATCATTGAGCCCCCAGATGAGTTTTGCGGTTTAAAATGTGTTTTGGTCAAGGTGAGGTTTTAGAGTTCGACATGCATGATTGGTGGCTGGAACCTCTGGGATTTCAAAATCTCTTCATGTATACATTATTATAAAGCTATCATGCGATCAAAATGAATTACTCTCCCCTTTTAATGTTTTCCTGCTCCTGCTGCCGCTGTAATAAAGTGAAGCGGCTGTCAGTAGGTGAGTGAATGGTCCAAGGGGTGCGTGTGAAGCAGCTCCGCTTGGAAAGAATGACTTTCGCTGGTTTCCCTGTGAAATTATTATACACAGAACTCTTACTACTCACGACCACTATTTCCTTGACATATGTTTTATCATTTTATCAGCCTGTATCATTGGCTGCCCCATCTTCTGGATGGGATTATTTAGTTTTCCTCCTGCGAGGGAATTTTAAGGTACACAAGCACAATGGAATGACATCATGTTTTATTTCTGGTTCTTCCACTGCCACAGCTGAAAACAATGCATTTTAAATGAAACAGTCATTATAAAATGCTGATTTGGTCAGTGTTACTTTAAATTCCTTTAGTGACCACATCGGAATTAGTCAGTCATCATGAACATGGAAAAGAAAGATGCAACTCTGCCCCTTGAATGAAACGCCGTGAAGTTTTTCAGTGATGTAACTACCATCTACTACTGGGGACTGAAGCAGGGGATTGCTGCCGAATAAAAACTGAAATGGGAAAGTCCTCGAGTAGTTGCACAAAGCACCCATTCCTTTTTTCGAACTCTATCCCAGTCTTCATAAATTTCGGATGCCACTGGAAGTCTTCCATAGTTATGTCTGCATATCATATTTTTCTTCTCTTTGCGAAGTAGCCAATTTGAGGTTGACAGAAAACCTTTTCAGAAACCTGTTCGAAAACCGATTTGTTCAAAAACCGAAGCAGCACTTTCCATTAAAATCAATGTGAAAAATCTTAATCCGTTCAAAGTCGAGAAAACAACTATTTCATCGCATAAACCGGATAAAAACTTAATAATAGAGCAGGTCATGTGTAAAATTCTATAAAAACAAACTTATTTTCACCAATTTTCTTTCTGCCACGGGGCGTGTTGGCACCTATCCCAGCTGTCTTTGGGCAAATACAGGGCACACTAACTTTTCAAACATCCTCTGCTTGCTTTAAAAATCATACTATTCAGGAGATCTCAACCAAATATGTCTGCATTTTCGCAAAAATAAAACAACAACAATATTAATGCATCGGTCACAATGAGGAAGACGTGACATATAAGGAAGTGACGTATAAGGAAGCGGAGGGTAGTCGAGTGATCCATTCAGATGCACTCAGTTTGGTTGAGAACCAAATTTTGGTTGTATACCGGGGCATAAAAAATAATGACATTTTTGGTTGAAAACCGAATGGGATGAGAACCGAGACGCTCGACAACCAAGGTTTGACGGTATATTAGGCGCACCTAAAAGCCTTCCATTTTTTCAAAAGATGACCTTGCACTTTATAATCCAGTGCACCTTATATATACAATACAATATAATACATATTGATATATATGGAAAAGGTTTACCTTGTAACACCTTACCATCTGTTGGGCCTTAGATGTGGGAAAAGTTTTTAAATACACCATTCATTGAAGGTGCGCCTTTTAATCTGTTGGGCCTTATAGTCCGGAAAATATGGTAATAAATCTGACCAAACGACTTCATCAATTGCTCGTGTAGCGTATATACCATATTTTTAAAAGGGAAAGAGACTTTGTTGACATCCTGAATGTTTCCGCCTCATTTACTCTTCCAGACAGGCACAGAGGAATCAATGGCTGCTAAACTGTACTTGGTTAAAATACAGTAAAGTCTCGTTATATCGATATTCAAGGGAGTCCGAAAAAATATCGATATAACCGGGACTATCGATATATCCGACCCTGTTTGCATGTAATTTTCTCCGTGCGTGCATAGAAATAGTATCGATATAACCGGGACTATCGATATATCCGATATCGATATAACGAGACTTTACTGTAGTAGTTATTCTTTTAATGGTTCTCGCCAACAATAGGCATTCATTGATTTTGAAGGCTGAATGTCAAATACCCGTAGGCAAAGAATTAAAAACTTCAGCTTGGACTAACTCGCCTGCTCTCTTTCTTAGTGTTTCATTTACAGCCGTGCCATTGTGCAAGTGGCCCCATTAGTTTGATAGTACCGAGTAGGAGGGTGCGTCTAACAAACAAAATTTCTAACAGGTTGGGGTAAGCCATTGAATTATTGGTCTGAGTCACAAACTATTCGCTTGGCTTTCTTTCCACAGATGCTGCACTCAACCAACCCGAACTGCTCTCGGAAGCCACTGAGATGGAGTATCTGAAGAAGGTGCTATTTGAGTACATGATGGGACGAGAAACAAAAGTACGATTTTCCTTTTTCTTTTTTTCCCTCAACATCATTGTGCTGAAATGATGTGAGTCTATACTTTCCCCTGTAAATTGTTGCCCAACGCAGATGTTGCCACTGAAACGTTCAGTTATTTCCTTGTTTTCTCAGTGGTCAAGTGTGGGTTGTTATCTTTTATGCACCTATAAAAATAAATATTTGAAGTAAAGCAAACCCTTTTCAACTGGGGGAAGCTATAAAATGTGCAGATCAAGAAAACAAAAGCAGAATGAATGCAAACCTCTTTGAGTTCCGGTATTTGTTTTCGTAAAGTATTTATTGTGGTAAGGAAAATCCACATCCTAGTGAAAGCTGTTAACATATTAGTCCTTTTACCGCCATATCATTGACTAAATCACAAAAATATATAACAGTTGTGATGGTTTCTGTTTTGTCAGACTTTTTATACTACTGTACTATACAAATCTTTACACAACTAAAAAGTAATTGACATAACATGTAATTTAGACAAAAACTGTACACTTTCAACATTGCTGGCCAATTACTAAATTTTATTTTATGGACACAAATGTGTCCGCTTTAGCTAATCTGCATTTCATGAGAACATTACCTATTGACACAATGTGTGGCAGCATCTAATTAATATTGATCCCCCTAATCCAAGTGCTGTTGAAAATGGCCCTAAAGTCAACAGGATTTCCCCAGTGGCTTCCAGAGATTCGATGCTAGTAGCAGCCTGGCGACCTTCCTTGTGTGCAGGATGTCCCGCAGGCAGACTGCAAGCACATATGTGTTGCATGATGCACACACTTAAAGACATGCTGGCCTTGTCTATTGTTCGCAAAGCAGTTGCGTTGCTCTCTGCAGCCACCCTGTTCCTTATTATCCCCTTGTTTATGCCTTGGTGAATGCACCCTCGCACATAGCTTACCATATTTTCCGGTGTATAAGGCACACCGGAGTGTAAGGCCCACCCCGATGAATGGTGTATTTTCAAACCTGTTTCATATATATGGCATACCTTCAATGAATGACCAAGGTTTTCCAAATATAATACAGTGACTCCTCACTTTACGAACTTAATTGGTTCCCAGAAAGTGTGTGTAAGGCAAAAAGTGTGTCTTCCAAGCACTAATTTCCCATAGGAAACCATTAAAAATGAGAATAATCTGTTTCCAGGTCCCATAAAACATAATTTTCTACAAAATAACCCTTAAAACTACACAAAATATACCTTATTTTATGTATAATAAATGTGCTATTATATTTTAATTAAATAAATAAACTGTACTGTATAATCAAATTGTTTTATTTACCTTTGTGATGTCGTTTATGTAGTTGCCTCTTGATCATATCAGAGTGAAGTTTCCGTGCTTTCTCTGCGATAATACCCTCACACACTGCGATAATACCCTCACACACTGCTTTTTCTTAATTCAAATCAACAGAAGTTTTTCAACCTCTTCTAATGCCTGATACCGTTGCTTAGACAACACAGAAACACCCTTAGCCACACGTAGCAATGGTTGACTTAGCGTCCCAATACCAGTATGCTAAGTCACACAAACGCACACCTCGTTCGTGTTTTTTGATGATCTCCTTCATTTACTCAACCGTAATTTTCTTTTGTGTCCTCTTCGACTTAACGCTAGCCTGTGGTGGGGTCTGTTTTGGTCCCAAAAAACCAAAAGTATCCACTCCATAACAAACTACGTCTGCACAGAGTGCACTCAAAGAAAGTGGGAATGGAAAAGTATTCCGGCAGCCACGGTGGCGCTGTTTGGCCATGTGGTTTGGTGTTCTTCCGCCGAAAATTGGTCCGCCAGCTGGCGCTCCGTGTTTCCTGAAAACTAGTTTGTATGCCAAGATTGTATTCACGCAAATGTAATGTTTGTAAGGCGAAAAGTTCGTTAGCTAAAGTGTACGTAAGCTGAGGCATGAATATATAACTATATAAAAGTTTTCCAAATACGTATAAGGCACACCACATAAGGCAGCACAGTAGAGGCTGGGGTTATGCATGACTTCTTCTATAGGGGGAAATGGAGTCTGTGGCTGATGACAGTAGACCTGTTGTGGCTCAATATTACTTCACATATAAGGTGCACTTGTGTATAAGGCGTAGGTCATCTTTTGAAGAAAATAAAGGGTTATGGGTGCGCCTTATACACCAGAAAATACTGTATTTTTATTTAGCGGTATTTATTTGTTTGTTGAACTTTTACTTAGTCATCTCAGATTTTTTTTTTTTATTGAATGAATCACCTGAACAGTTTATCACATGCATTTGAGCTAAAGCTATATTTCTACACCTGATACAAAACTCATGTTTAACCACATGTTTGGTGATGTCAAACACATTAATTGACAAACTAAATCAATTGAGTTTCACCTGTCATTTTGATATCACTCACAGACGATGGCCAAAGTGATAACATCTATGCTGAAGTTTCCTCCAGACCAGGCTCAAAAGGTTTTGGACAAAGAGGAGTCCAAAGCAATGGTAGGGTTGTTTTTTTATTTTGATTTTTACTTGATTACCAATAATGTATGTAATTTGCATGTGTATCCAACAAAATGTGTCTAATATAAAAGCAGTCAATGGAGCATTGATAGCGGCTTGTACATGATTGTATGCATACCAGAGAAAAGACTTCAAGTGTTGTGTTTCAAAATACAATACAAATAGGCAATCCATGTTTCTGTCTGCAGCATTGGTTGAGCGTCTGATGCTTTTGAGATGAAAATCATACGACTGCTACTGCTGCTGCTGCTGCTGCTGAAGGGGAAGACTGCCAAGGATTTGATGAAACCCCTCTGTCTGCTTTACTTCTATATTTGTGTATGAATGACAGCACACTAATATTTTAGTGTGTTGCGTAGTCTGGAATGTGTGAGTAACACTAAAAGTATGAGGGAATTCAAACACAAATCTTCCATGCATCTGCATTTTATTAGAAATTAACATTTCGAGATGGTATGCTTTTTATTCTGAAATGTGTTTATATAGATTGGCGAGTGCAATAAATGGTACTGTTGTGTTATCACATATCAAATACCACAGTCTGTTGGTTTATAGATTTTCTTGTGCTGTGCTGTCATCCTGTTCACTTCCCTCTGCAAAACATTCAATGACCCTTGACCTCTGCCCTCACTACATATTTAAGATGGTCACCTTCCCCAAGCTTTGTAGTCCACCCCTGACTCAACCCCAAAAGACACTGTACTTTGTATTAAAATGGAATATGTACTACAGGGCTCTATTTGACTTGCTATACATTTTCTGTATAACAAATTAAATCTTATTTCCAAGAATATCTTCTCTGCCTAGCTCCTCCCTTTTGTTCATCTTTAGAAGAAAAAAAATACCCACAGGAGCGCTTTGTGGATATGTAGTCAAAAAGGCCGTCGATCATAATTTTTCATCTCAACAAGACCCAAGAAACACATTTATTTTGCTCAAGTTTTTCATCAGGTAGCGAAAATGGCACTGGTTCTCAGCTGCCTTTAATATAGGCACTCGCAGCAGGGAGCGCATTTACAGCAGGATATAAATAAAACCCATAAAGCTTTTTTTAATAGCAAGTATGCACTGAAACAAATTAGAGCCCAAACACCTGTATATTATTCAGACCTAATTTCACTTTAAGTCTAGCAGGAATGCATGTTTTTCAACACATTTTGTAGTTGGGCTGGATATACTGTATGTTATGTTACAGTAGTTTCCTTTAGGTCAAAATGACCTGAGACTGTGTTAACAATGCCCAAAACACTCTAAATTATCTCTTTTTAACTTGAAATTGTATGACTTTTCATTGATTGTCCCCAACTATAGAAAAATGCAAATTTAGTTTTCATTCAAGTTTCCAATGAAGCTGTACAAAAAAGTACAAAGATGGTATTCAGGTCAAAATGAACTATATCACATACTGTGGTGAAGGACAATTTGTTTCTTCAAGCAAATTTAAATTTGAGTTTAAAAATTCAATGATGCTGCTTATTTGGGGAGTTTACTGAAGATGGGTCATTGTGACCCAAAGGACACCGGGTGTTGAGGACAACAGGAGGGTTAAGTTATAACAACAACCAAACTATGTTGCATCGTTGTGCTCTGTTGTAGTCTCTGCATTCGAAATAGTTTGTTAGAAAAAAACCTCGGGCCTACTCTTTGGAAAATAAACCAAATACTGTATCTGAATACACATGCACGCACACGCAGAACCTACAGACTATCTTCTTTTTCTTTCGTCTTTTCCCTTCCTCCAGACTATGACTGTCTACATTATGTGTATTAACATTCGAGGTATTTATAATAATAATAATAATATATATCATTTATAAGCGCCTTTGAAAACTCTAATGGACACTTTACAGTCACAGGATATTTTTTCTGTGGGTGAGCAGCGGCGGCCACACGCGCCAGCGTTCGCTCAAACCGGAAGTAGCAAAGTATTTCACATATTTTTAATGAGGCAATATAGTACAGAACTTCTCATCTCATCTCATTTTCCGTACCGCTTATTCCTCATTAGGGTCGCGGGGGTTGCTGGAGCCTATCTCAGCTGTCTTCGGGCACGAGGCGGGGGACACCCTCAATTGGTTGCCAGCCAATCGCAGGGCACACAAAGACATACAACAGTCACTCTCACACTCACACCTAGGGACAATTTGGAGTGGTCAATCTGCCTGCCATCAGAATCAGAATCAGAATACCTTTATTCGTCCCGCAATGGGGAAATTTGCAGTCCACAGCAGCAATTGAAGAGCATGCATGTTTTTGGAGTATGGGAGGAAACCGGAGGACCCGGAGAAAACCCACGCGGGTCCAGGGAGAACATGCAAACTCCACACAGGGAGGCCGGACCGGGACGCGGACCGGTGACCTCTGCACTGTGAAGCCGGTGTGCTAACCACTCGACTACCGGGCCGCCCTAGTACAGAACTTTTGATTAAAAAATAAGAAAAACGAAAACAAATCCCAGGCCATACATTTTGTTGATTAATACAATTTTGTAAATTGTTTCCCCCCATTCGTAGATCCTCCAAGGAAGGTTTAATTGGTGCCTGAAGTCGGACCTGCACTCACCGTCGAATTATAATCGTTAGAGGGCGGCATTGTGCCCCCAACGCTGTGCGAAAAAAAAATCGCCGCGCCTCCAATGTTCACGTGTGACCCCAAGTGTTTTTGCTTCTCGACGGTCCACTTGCTCGGTTTGCCCTTTCGAAGTAAGGCTTTGCGAAACAGCTCCTCTCGTCAATTTTACAGAATACTTTTAATTTGTTAAAATTATTCGATACTTCCTGTTCCGCCTCTATTGGTTCACGTGAATTTGATGTTCGGTGACAGCGTTTATCTCCTGGTTGGACTGACTGCCAACTCCGGCAACTTTATCAGACGGACTCAGAATGGAGAGAAGCTGACGCACTGTTATTCTGTGGACCATTAACTTTTCTTCGCGAAGCTTTTCTTCATGCCATTACAACCTACGAGCAACAATAGAGTTGGAACGGCGCTCCACATTATTTTGGGAACTTTTTGACTCGCGTACGAGCGACTTTTCTTGATTTTTTTACCATCCATTTGGACAGTAGTGCGTAATTGCGCAGTGTACGCAAAAAAGGAATGGCTTCTCGTCGAAGACAAAAAACGGGAGTACAAACAATTTTACACGTGTGCCTCTCTTTTTCTGTAGTTTTGTCATACAATATAGACTTGGAACATCCGTTGATCTTCCGTGGACCCAATTCTAGTTTTTTTGGCTACTCTGTGCTGGAGCACTATCATGACAACACACGCTGGTAAGTCTAATTTGACGGCACTGATGATGTTTTGCTCGTTTATTTCAACATCTCAAATTCAGACGCGTCAATACAGACATGTAACTGTATTGATGAACCATTAACACATGTTAAACTCGAAACATGGCGAATGTAAAAGACACTTGAGGGATACTCAATAATATTTTTTTGTGTCTGTGTAACGACCGACCACTCTGCATCCTTTCCCTTGATTTGTTCAGGGTCATCGTCGGGGCTCCAAGGGCCAACTCAACCTACAGTAGCTCCGTGCGCGCTCCTGGTGCTCTGTTCAAGTGCAGAGTCCACAGTAACCCGGAGCGCCGCTGCACAGAGATGGATTTGGGAAGAGGTCAGTCATAGTCATGTGTTAAGCTGTGACATGCCCTCACATAAGAAAACTCCTCTACTCACACTGTGTTACAAAATCTACATAAACTCCCATCAACATCTGTTCCTTTTTATCAAAATAATACAGCAATTTACTAGTCTTTTCATTTAAGACCATAACTTGCAAGATTCAAATGAAACAAGAGGCTTCTGTGTGCAGTGGTGTTCTCTCTACTTGCCTGGATAAATATGATGTATTCCCCCGGCTAATATTTCCCTGCAGGGCAAAAAAGCTGAACTTCTACTATCCTCGGTTCACCGTCATTTTCTGGTCTTGTTGTGGAGAACACCAGAGTCCATTCATAGCTTTGATACAATCAAATCACGGGCTGATTCCCAGGAAGCATCAACTTCATCATTTTAGTCATCAAACTGTCAAAATGTGACATCCCGTATTAATTTTATCACATTACAACTGAGCCTCCAAAGTCAAACACAGAGTATTCTGGGATGCAGATTGACTTTCAATTTGTTTTGGGACTTCAAAACAGTTTTACTCATCAGAAATATATTGAATTAATTTGTTATCGGGAGGTCTGCCACTCTCGCAACATCGTTATTCATGTTATCTGAGCTGATTTAAGGAAGCCTTTCTATCATTTAAAAAAGGTGAAGGGAGGAAAATGAATGAATTCTCAAATTAACCTAGTCTTGTGGTCATGAGCTTTTATGCTTATCGTCACGCTATTTTTCTGAGCATCTGTTCGGTAAAGTTAGTCTTAGAATGTAATATGTATTTCCTTAATTGTATTGCTTGTTTTGTACTGAGCAGCCAGTCATTGATCATCAAAAGCTCCATTTCCTGTTTTGTTTTTAACCACTGATAGATCGCCTTCCGTAGGACCACAAAAAAAGCCACAAAACACACAAGACAAGATATTTACTGTGATATTCGATTCAATGATGATTTTTAGCCCCTAGTTAGATTTTGTTTGTGCTATTTATCATAAAATCCTTGGTTGAACTTTAATTGTACTACTTTTGGAGCGTAAAATACTTGTCTTGCACTTGTGCAGTAACCTAGTGACCACATTAAACAATGTCCTTGTTTTTTAAGTGTCCGAATATTTTTTGCCAAGCTGACAGGACAAGCCCCAAAAGTCTGACAAGACCGGACAACATTTTTTTCTGCAAACCTCCCTTTGTCCTGATGTCATGACGTCTGCAAACTGCTCTCATTGTCCATCAGGAAACAGGCCCAGAGAGTCATGTGGGAAGACGTGCCAAGGGGACAGAGATGACGAGTGGATGGGAGTAAGCCTGGCGCGTCAGAACAGAGCCGACGGCAGAGTACTGGTGAGTTGATTAATGAGAACCGAGCCTGTTTACGGCAGCATTAGTGTTTCAAAAAAATAGTCCTTCTGTGTGGTTTCGTATCACTTATTGGTATTCTCTCTCACTAAGGCAGCAGTTGCTTTCTGACATGACTTGTTTTTAGGTCATTTCAATGTCATCTATATAGCAATTCATAATTCAAGTTATTCTAAGAGACTTTTTAATCAGATGCCGTATAGCTGTAGGAGCGAGTTCCTTATCCAATGAAAAGACAAAGCAATGCTTTGACAAGGAGCGGGTTGGGTGGGCAGGGGGTTACTCAGTCGGGGCTTGACTTGGAAACAGAAGACAGTTCAGAAAAAAACACTATAGACAAAAACGTGGAAATCAGGAGTGTTTTGATGGGTTAACTCTTGAAGCTCTGATTGTTTTTTAGCATTTTTGTAATGGTTTTGAGGGAGCATTATTTCACATAATCTTTTGGCTTTTCAACTAAATGTCTAAAGATGTTTTTAAAAAGGAGAAATAAAACACCAAATTAAGTTAAAAATAAATTAAACAAAAAGAACACGAGGGCAGAGTCTCATGTTTTGTAGACAAGGAACACACTTTTTTTAATTGGCAGTACATAGGCTTGTTTACTGTGCACAAAGGGGTCATATCGTAGTTTGGATCATTAGCAGAAAATATTATTTTCCATCTGAGCTTCAACTTTGTGAGAAATTTGAATAATAAAACTGAGATTTATACCTTGGTAACTTTTAAAGCAGGGTTACCTATTCTGCATACTTTGTTTTTACAGGAATTGTGTTTTTTCTCAGATTTTAGCAAGGGACAAGCATAGTCAACTACCCTACTTTCTTAGTCTTTACTCAAGGTCTAAACCTTACTTTCTGGGATGGTTGGATGAGCTCTATTTTTGGAGAGTGCATTTGTGCATGGCGGGTGCTGATTTCCATATCGGCGCAGACCTGTTACACCTTTGGCAGATCGACTGTCTTGCAGATGTGCCTTGCAAAGTAAAAATCAAGAGGCAGAAAGTTACATTCATTCATTCATTGAATCCTAAAATTGTGTGCAGAGAGCATCAAACCATTTGAATTGTGGATTTTTAAAAAGGATCACTTTAATAACCACGATCAAGATTTACAATGAGTACTCCTACAGCGGTGCAGCTGAAGGTCCGTTGGATTTCACTCATCTGCAAAATGACTAACATCACGTCAAACCAGCCGTGTGCCATGTAGATTTGTGTTTAATGGAATGAGGACTGTCTAAAGAAAATATTTTGTGCCTTCTTGTAGGCTCACAAGGTAGATATGCAGGTTTGTGTAGGCTTCATCCCCTTTTTGGTGGCCCTTTATTAACCTCAAAGCCCCTCTTATAATGGGTGGTAAGAGTAACACCAGTCAGTCCAACCGGGCGAAATCAAGTTCTAGAATCATCATGAGTCACTCCCAATTAAATTTCAATACTCGCCGGCTCAAAAATTAGGAATGGAGGAAAAATTATCGGAATCTTTCTCTCCCTCTGAGGATTTCTGGGTCCTTCTTGGCGCCTAGTCAACCTGTACGGATATATGTTTTATACAAAGTGGTGGAATCTTCTGGAATGACTTTGCATCAGCCTATTACCCCTGACTCCTGTTTCAAGAATGTGAGTGAGAAGTTGCGCAACCTTTGGCTGCAATGCGTTGAGGCTGTCTCGATAGGTTCATGATAAAAGAACCGACATGTAAACTGCTCTAAAGCCTTTTTTTTTTACCTTTTTTTTCTTTTCGTCATCTGAATGAGCTCATGTTGCAACACTTCAGGGGGTAACCGGCTGCTTGGCAGATGTTTCTTTCAAAACAAGAATATGACAATAAGCCATTGACAATGCATATTTTCAGGTTATTCTATTGCCACATAAGTAAGTATATGATTCAACGAAGTTTATTGAAGACTGCAATTATCTATGGAGGTTAATGTGAGTGAAAATGGTTTTCTTCCTTCAGCAAAAGTCACCTGGGCTTGGTCCGATCTCAATTTGTTATCCAAATGATGGAGAAATACAACAGAAAAATCTTGGATGCTTATCGGAAGTTGAACAAAAAAATACACCGATAATATTGGCAACATCTTTTCGCTAATTCACTGCCAGTCATGTGCAAAAATGTGTCCACTCCAGTGCCAGGGTTTTTGTCATTGTCACTTGAATTCCAGGACCCACAGAATATTGAGATTTGTGTCTACATAAACATTCAATACAGCACTATAAACCTCAAACTCTCTTCATTCATGAATACCTAATACCTAAATTATATGGGTCTGGAGTTATATGATCTTGAAATGAGGGCGGCTGTCCAAAATACAATGCAATATGTACATATAGCGCTTTAACAAGAGCTGATGCTGCAACAAAGCGCTAATATGGAAAAAAGGAAATGCTTCCCCCTCGTGTAAGGGAAAAACATTGCCAGAAGTCTTATCAGTGCTTTATCGGCACCCCGACAAGAAAAAACAAAACCCGAACAAATTCAGGAATGGCATTTAACGTAATATTTTCAATTCCCAAATAAATTTGTGAATGGCAGTGAATGAGTTAATATACTCAACCTTTATGGCCTCCATCGATAAGCAGGGAATTTTGACTGCATGCAACCCTGACCAGTTGACAAATGAGGTTGATTTTGAGGTTGACAGAGAGAGTAAAATCTCGCTGGATAAAAAAGATCTTTATCCCAGTAAACATACTAGAAAGAGTGGCACCGAAATAAACTCTACAAAATGATGTAATTATAAGAAAACAATGTAGTTTCACGGAGCAAATGTTAGAATTTAACTTGTCTGTGCTTCTGATAGTGTTGAAATCAGCAGAGAAGGCCTTGGCTGCCCAGTCACGTTGATCGCGAAAATAACTGATGCAGGCACATTAAAACAGTGAAGGAGTCACTATTCTGCCTTTGTTAAACCAGTGTAGCACCCAAATGATTTTGATGTTATTTTAAGTTCTGATTTTTGTTGCTTTAACTTTTTGTAGTCCTTAAATTACATATAATTATTCCACTCTGCATGTTTAACGGCATAAGGCAAGTGTCTCAAACTCACAGCCCGCGGGCCAACTGCAGCCCCTGAAAGAATATTTTGCGGCCCGCCTTGATATGAAAGATTAATGTTAGTGCGGCCCGCATGATTGATATGAATGAAACCTGTGTGTAGGCAAGAGATGCCATGTTTAGGACAGTTCATGTTCAATATTTTCTTTATGTGAAGAAAGTTAAAGGTTAAAGAACTGTGAATACAGACATTTGAAACTTTATTAAAATAATTAGTTTTCCTGTGTTTTTTTTTCAGTCGTCTGTATCTGCCTTATGATCAGTATAATTATTTTATTTATTTATGACTGGTTAATTTATTTTTTATTCATTTTTCCATTTATTCATTTAATTATCTTTTTGTGTGTTAAAAATAAAGATTGTGAGAACATTGGAATGTTTTATCTGTGATTTTCCTGTGGAAATCCTGATGCGGCCCAGCCTCACCCAGACTCTGCCTCCAGCGGCCCTCGGGTCAATTGAGTTTGAGACCCCTGCCATAAGGGCAATGCACCCTGCCAGGTTCCACATCCTTTTGAGAGCCACTAACTCTAGCCCAGCGCAAGAGCATCTTGCCGTCCAGGTCACTAGCTTTCCGAACACAATTTAAAAGAATAAAAGTTATGTTTTTATGTCCTGTAGGCATGTGCCCACCGCTGGAAAAATGTCTACTATGACTCAGAGCATATCCTCCCGCATGGCTACTGCTCCATCATCCCGCCGAACCTCCGGGGCAGGACGCAGCCCCTCATCCCATGTTATGAAGGTACAGTGGACTACTTGACATGGCATCCTTTCAGAGGTTATCTCTGTTGTGTGATTGTAGCAGCCCCAACCTTGCTTTTTGAATAGACGCTTCTAAGCCTGTAAGCCCCCACCAACATTTGACTCATTCTGTGCATGAAGCAGAGTCGGATCAAATGAAGAGGGACATCCAAAAGTCAAACACAGTCGGTTGTTTGAAGTTGTTTGAACTTCAATTGAATCATTTCTTTTCAGGTGAAACCGTTGCCATGATTGTCTTTTTTAAGTGTACGGACAATGTTTGAAGTCACTTAATTTGTCTGAACTGTCATTAGTGGTATAAAGGCAATTTAACAACTCTGTTGTAAGATTAAAATACAGTAAAACCACTCACCCTGTCAATACACCCAATAGACATACAAGATAGAAAAGAGGGAGGTTTTTGCATGGAGATATTGTCACGAAGTGGTGTCTCACAGCTATGACTGGAATGGATCATCTGTACAATACATGCTTTTGGCGACATGTGAGTCACATATTAGCATCTGTTTAGCTGCAGTTTAAAATTTTGATGGATTTTTTTTCTTCGATTAACTTTTGCTTGACCTCCAAATTATACCACTTTTAGACGTCTGTGTACGCTCTCGGTCATACAGGAGTGGTCCATCGAGGAAAATGTTTCTTCAGCCATTATCTGTACTTCTTTGAAGGTGTCGGCCGTTTTGCTGCTCATCCGAAGAGCTTCGTCAGCGAAATAGAGTTGTGCTGGTAACCCTGGCACCGCCACCTCTGTCCATTAGAGATATAGGGCCAGGGGCTGAAAAAAACGTTTCCTCGATGGACCACTTTTTGACCATTTTGTTTCCTGTTAATTAATGATAATGTTCATTTTTATGTATTTAGATTTTGATTATGTTATGCAATGCCCATATAAGGGACCCAAAGGCATTTACTCTGTATTTATATTGTGCAATGTGAATATGTGCGTCCATTTTAGTCACGACACATGCGTTCATGCAGCCATCACGTCTGCTTTTGAGCCTCTGAAAACAGGTAGTGTGAAGTATGATCTCTCCTCCGCAAGTCCAAGAAAAGTACACTTCTGAAGTTGAAATTCTTGTTGGTTTGCTCAATTCCCAAAGGAGATTTCTTACCCTCTATTCAGACAAAAAAATTGACTGCGTTTGAGCTACCAGTGAAGTTTTTGGGGGGCCCGCTTCCCTCCAACTCAGCAGCAGTCGACTTGACGATTTGTGTTGCATTCAACTTACTGCGCATTTTACGCTGATCCAAGTTGAGCTTTTTTTTGTAACTTGAGAGCATCCCCCTCGAAGTGAGCGGTCTGGTTGGATGTTGCACGGCTCCTTTCTGCCTGCGCTCTGTTCCCCCAAATTCCTTTTGAATGTGACCAGCTCCTTGACTAGCTCCATATGGAATGCCGAGAGAGAGAGAGATAGAGAGAGAGAAAGACATAGAGAGAGAGAGAGAGAGAGAGAGAGAGAGAGAGAGAGAGAGAGAGAGAGAGAGAGAGAGAGAGAGAGAGAGAGAGAGAAATCCAGTAAATGTTGGATCAAGCACACAGTGAAATAATTTGTGGTTTGTTTTTTTGTGTCCAGATTATAAGCAGAAGTATGGGGAGGAGCACGGCTCCTGCCAAGCTGGGATAGCGGGAGTTTTTAAAGAGGTCAGTAACAGTGCTTGTTCGTCTTCTTAATCTCCTTAACACATACAATGAGCCAATGATGTGTATTTAATCTTTTCATCGTGTACAGTATACTTACTATGACTCCTCCCCTAATTGCTCTGCCCCAGGCGTTTTATTTGAAGATTGCAAGAGTCTATTTTTACTCCTTTACTCTATGGCAACATGAGAATATATATTTTTAATGTTTGTAAGCAACATCTGATTAGGATGTGGAAAATCCAACATTAATGTGACATCCTAATTTATAAACTAGTATGTCACATTAATGTTGCTGGTTAAAAGCAGGCTTATGTTTCCCTTGGCTGCAGTGGACTCTCTTCACCCATGGGGTGCTTCCCCGAGATAAAACGATTTAAAAAAAAACACATTTCCTCTTTTTTCCCCTGAATATAACGGGGGGATGCACTATTGACCGATGACATCATCCACGGCCGGACAATAGTGTGTTGTACACCGCTCCATTTTTTTAGCAGCCTGAGTGAAGTCCAAGGGAGCGCAATAAATGAGGTCCCATTCCTGTATTTCTGTGAAATGTAGTGCAGCAAAAGTAAGGTATATGTTCAACATACACCCAAAGGAGACATTAGGCTTTCTATATATTTGCAATATAATTCTTTCCCGATGGTGCTCACAAGCAGCAAATTTCAAATTGCAGTCAAAATCAATTTAGGCAGAGCCGATCACTGTGTGGCCCACACAGTGATCGGCTCTGCCTAAATTGCCTACATTTCGGGACCCCACACAGAGTGTGGGGTCCAGGAAGCTCCTAGTGTATGACACTAGGCAACTTAATTTATCTCATGCAATTTAGACACACGGTTGAGTGGTTCAGATGTCTGCCTCACAGTGCGGAGGTGCAGGGTTTGATTCCTGTGTGTAGTTTGCATGTTCTCCACATGCCTGAGTGGGTTTTTTTTCCGAGTGCTCCGTTTTTTTCACGCATTCCAATAACATGCATGGCAGGTTAATGGAAAACTCGAAATTCGCCTTCGGGATGAGCGTAAACATTTAAGTGCAAAGTGATGGAATACAAAGTAGCTTTCTAAAATTGATGAACATGTAGTGCAAGAACCATTCAACATACTTTAAATAACTTTAATGATATGTATTGAAAAAGCATTATCAGGATAAATTGAGGCTCTGGTAATGACATAACGTGACTCCTTGTCACGTTTTGGTTTACAACCAATGGGTGGTACTGTAGGGCCCCACCTTCAGCTGCTTAGGTGTTAATCTTTTTAATCAGTGACAGTTAAAAGGACTCCCAGCATGACCATTCAGTGTTGGGTCTTTGTTTGTTTTACCTTGTCACATTTGTGTCATCGTGACATGTTTTATTGATGTGTTTGTTTGCTACTTTGGACCTTTTTTGTTCCTGCTGACTTTATTTAATACAATTTGTCAAATACACACTGCTCCAAATTTCTCCACTGTGAGACTAATAAAGGCAAATCCAATCCAATCCAATCCTCCCTCCTGCCTGCTTTTTTGAGGTCCACCATCACCTTGCAGAGTGTGACACTCTGCAACACGTGCACCCGATTCACTCTGTAGTGAATTGTCCTATTTAATCAACCTATTATATATATAATGGTCCTATTAGTGAGTACAAATATAGGACTACAACATGGGCCTGTATTTTAAGAGCATCAACAAAACTCTCAAATGCTTTCCTAAAACGTTTTTAGTTTTTCAAATGAGTACCGAGTGTGGTTTTAAAATGAGTTAAATCCCAAACACTTTAATCGACAAAGGATCACTCTTGAGCTGTTTAGGCAATTGAGTGCCCCCCAACACCCCCCAACCCCCCACCAACAAGCCCCCACTCTTGAAAGAATGTATGGAATTCCTTAAAAAGATGTCCAACTGTTAAATCTTGGCCTCTTCTACCCCGAAATCCACGGGCTCACCGGTCGCCAGATGTTTGGCATCTGTGACTGACGACTGGGACTGTGCGTGCGTGTGTGTGAGTGATCTACCATAGAGTGGTATCACAGGTGACGCAACAAAGCAGGATGTTTTTTTTTTTTTTTGTATGTCGAAAGTTTGCGTGTTGGAGTCTGTTGGAGTCTATTTCAATAAAAAGAGAGAAATAGAGAGAGACTGTCAGAGAAACATTGGAAGTACATACTGTATGTATGGTCAGACTTAATTGTCATTCCCAGACCATGGCTCCATTTGCATCAAACTGTCACAGCATTCAGCTGTGACTAAAGAAGCCATCCTACAGCTGTCAATTTTGCATGGGTTCGGCATGGGTTTGGCATTCCTCGTCACACTTTTCGGCCTCCAGCTGGGTGGTTTTGCCGCAGATAGCATACAACCGGCTGTGGCATTTGGTTAACCAAAATTTCATGCTGCGGCACTGGTGTTTTTCAACTCGAGCAGTGCTAGCGAAAGGTAATTCATGTCTCTGTGGACAGAAGGATCTGAATGAATGTGGTGGGGGTGTATTTTCAGGAGCTGGTGGTGATGGGGGCCCCTGGGTCATACTACTGGACCGGGACAATTAAGGTTTACAATCTGACATCTGACACCTTCTACAGTCCAAACAAAGATGATGTTGACTCTCATAGATACAGCTACCTTGGTGAGAGGCTATTCACATGAATGAGGGTCAAATATGAAAGTCCAACCAAACAAAAATGGCTCAACCAAACTGTGCGCGCAGGCTATGCTGTCACCGCGGGACACTTCTCCTCACCGAATGTGATCGACATTGTGGCAGGGGCGCCCCAGCACAACAGCAGCGGGAAGGTATAGTCACCACATTTTTCGGCGTGATTCACACACTGGTGCCGATCACACTCCTGATAAAGTTTTTTTTTGTTTAACTCCTCCAGGTTTACATTTTCAAAATTGATGGTGTGTCTTTGGTGAAGAGTTTTCAAGCCTCAGGGAAAATGGTATGGCTTCTATTGTGGTTTAAATGCACACACTGACAGTCCTGTTTTAGAAGCTATCATCTGCCAACAATCACACCAAGAATTAATGTGATGCTGTTGAGACAATTTAATACTGGAATATTTAGCTCTGTATTGAAGCAAAGTAGCTATTACAGTAAAGTCTCGTTATATCGATATTCAAGGGAGTCCGAAAAAATATTGATATAACCGGGACTATCGATATATCCGACCCTGTTTGCATGTAATTTTCCCCGTGCGTGCATACAAATAGTATCGATATAACCGGGACTATTGATATATCCGATATCGATATAACGAGACTTTACTGTATTTTGAACAGAAGGAAGTGAAGAGATTTCTCTCAGCCTAATCACTCCATTGTAACTCATGGCTCTCTGAATGTACACCACGGGTGTTAAAGTCATTTTTCGCCACGGGCCACATTGTAGTTATGGTTTCTTCTCGTGGCCGTTATTAATTTGGGGAAGCCATTAGAATGTTTAATCCCCTCCTCATATTACATATAGAGTGCACAACAAATTCATGAATAACTTGTTTTTAAATCTGAAGTCAAGAATAATGACTGTTATTGTGGTTTACATCCAAAAATATGAAATTTTGGTTACGATTTTAGCAAGCATCATGGAATTTCTCAAGTTTGATTTGCTTTCACGGGCCGAAAAAATGATGATGATGATGTGGCGGGCCGGATTTGGCCCGCAACATCACACCATACCGGGCCTTGACTTTGACACCTGTGATGTACTTGATCATGATTAAAATCCCGGTGAAATTCGACTAATTTGTAGAATGTTTTGGCTGCAAATGATGCTATGACTGAAAAATGTTCGGCGATTTCATAACTTTTTACATTTCAAAAGTGATTCATATCCCATTTTTAAAAATATTGTTTCAATCATTTTTCATTCCACAGTTTTAATGACACGTGGCAGGTTATCAAATGAAAGATATACTTTCACCAAGTAAATATTCCCTTGACATCAACCTTATGTTGAACTCCTCCTTTGATTTTTATGTGCCTTTACGAGGGAGCGCTCCATCAATCAATCAGTCCGTCTGCATGTCAATGATGAAATGATGGAGAAAAATGTCTGTGATCTGACCCAATGCTCTGTGGCTCGGCTTGGTTCCAGATGGGCTCTTACTTTGGCTCCTCATTGTGTGCAGTTGATCTGAACAAAGACGGCCTGTCAGACCTGCTGGTGGGGGCACCCATGCACAGCCAGCTACGGGATGAAGGCCGTGTATCTGTGTACCTCAGCAAGGGCAATGTAAGTTGGGATGTTGTGCCTTGGCACGGTTATACTACAGTGTCCACTGATGAAATTAGCTCCAAACGAGCAGCATTCTTTCACATTATTTTTGTGGGAATTAATTTTTCATTTTAGTCTTCAGTTTGCTGTATTTTCCCTACCACCACACACAAGTTATTATGTTTCAAAGCTCTGCATGATTCCACCATGAGCTTCCGTTTAACACCATGAGTTCTTTGTGTGCGTTTTCCTCACCGCCTGCCTGTATCTCTGTATTTTTTCAGGGAGTGATGGAAGAGCAGGCCGTTTTGAGTGGGGACAATGCTTACAACGCCCACTTTGGAGAGTACATTTCCGCGATTGGAGACATCGATGACGATGGCTACCAAGGTCAGTGAGAAGTAATAACATCATGGTCCATTTACTCAGTGACCTCAGGGCCAGCGTGGGGTAGTTGGGCTCAGGTGGTCGAGTGGCCATCAAGAAATTGCTACACGGCACATATAGTGCAGTTAAATATGCCTACTGAACAAAAATATGCTTACAAAACAAAACCAACGGATGCTCAGTAGATTTTTGATGTCTTGGATTGGATTTGCCTTTATTAGTCTCGCAGTGGAGAAATTTACATTTCACAGCAGCAAAGTTATGAAAGGAATGAAAGTAGAAAAACAAAATACATGTAAATGTATTGTGTGTGTAAATGTCTTGTAAATGTTGGTAGCATTCCCAAGTTATGCGGATGAAAACTATACAGCCCTATTAACTCATTCACTGCCAGACGTGTGCAACAATGTGTCTACTCCAGTGCCAGGGTTTTCTTCATTTTTACTCAAAGTCCAGTCCAGAGAATATTGAGTTTTAGGACTACATGAACATTCAATACGGCATAAGAAACCTCAGACTAATATGGGGTGCAAGTTGGGGCGGCTGTACAAAAGGCAAATGCTGCGCCCGCGTGGAAGGAAAAAACATTTCCAGAGATATGACCAGCGGCACCCAACAAGAAAAACCAAAACCCAAACAAATTCGGGAATGGCGCTCCACATCATATTTTCAATTCACGAATAAATTCAGCAGGAATGGCAGTGAATGAGTTAATGTGAAGTAACCACTTTTTTTCTTGAGTCGGGAGTAAAATATAAATTGACCTTAGATGTCATTAGTTCTGCAATCAAGGAAATATTTCACAAACGTTCGATAAATACTCTTGGTCATTGTCCACTGTCATGTAAACATGATGAGTTGATTTTGTTCAGTCGCTTAGCATGAATATCGCTCAAACTGCCATTCTGACGTTTTATTAGTATGTGCTCATCTCGTGTCACACAATTTCCTGGTTTCATCAGTCTTGTGGCGTGCATCCAAGCAGTTTTTGTTTGAGGGTGGAAAATGACCGCTAGCAATTATAAATCATGTTCTAACCCATTATCATTATAATCCTCTTGATGGCAAAAAAGAGACCGACTGACTAACAGAGTTACCATTTCGTCTCAAGGAACATATGTAGCAATAAGAGTTTTTTTGAGGATAAATGCCTTGTTGAGTCATGATGAGTTAATGATTGCGCCATCCCCTTTTTGACTCGACTCGACGTTTTTGGTGTGCTTCAACGACATCAAGGCTTGTATGTGTTTCTTTCTGTGAAAATGGGATATGGTCATGGTATTTAACTGCTTTTGCCTGTGCTTTTTAGTCTTATTTCCGATCCCTCATAAGGTCATGTTACTTTTTATAGACACAAACAACACTTCATTGCCTCTTAGTAGTTGACAGCTTGTGGCTGTAATTTGTATTTTGCAGCCAAAACAAACACGAGAACCTAAATGCTTCACAAACGCTGTTCTTACATTTCGTTGTCTTATATTGCCCTGCAGATGTGGCCATAGGAGCTCCCAAAGAGGATGACAATAGCGGAGCTGTTTATATCTATCACGGGGATGCCGCAGGAATCATCAGCAAATATTCCATGGTAAGGCATTACTATGCATGAATGCATGCATCATGAAAGCTGCGTGTAGGATTTTCAATTGAAAACATATGGCCACCATGCATGTGTGTCAAATAACCACTCTTGGGAACTATTTTGAATTGTGAGTAGAATGCGGTTCATGGAATTAATGTTAGTTCTCCAAAGCTTTTAACTGAGCTGGACCATAATGAGCCACAATGCATTTCCATGCTGAAAATCACTTGTGTAACTCCGCAAGCCATTTTTGACTATTAAGCTGTAACCGCAGAAGAGCCCAAATTGTTCCAACTGTATCTTCACACACTGATGATATTGGTGTACTGTATCACAGTAATATTTAATTTGTAGATTAAACTGCCAGTTTTCATTTTAGGAGCGATTTCCTCGTGGCTTGGATCATGACTTGCTTAGCTTTATGTCAATATGAAGGCGTGTTTTTGTAAGCATATGTATTATACTGAAGGCTTTGGAGAGAAAGTCAGAGAGGCTAGACTGAGATGGTTTGAACATGTCCAGAGGAGAGAGAGTGTGACTATATCGGAAAAAGGATGCTGAGCCTTGAACTGCCAGGCAGGAGACCGAGAGGAAGACCTAAGAGGAGGTTTATGGATGTTGTCAAAGAGGACATGAAGGTAGCCGGTGTGAGAGAAGAGGATGCACAAAACCGGGTTAGATTGAGGACATTGATTCACTGTGGCGACCTCTGAAAGGGAAAGCCGAAAGGAAAATGAGGAAGATGTATTATACTGAAGGGCATATTGGACATGCAATTTTGTTTCGGCAGTTAATGCAGTGGATTGATAAAATTGTGTTTTTTCGGATTGCAGCATGAGCTAACTGGCTCAAAAAGCCGAGTGGCTTTGACAGCCGATCGGCCAGACCATGAATACAAGAAAAATTGTAGTGACTTGCGTGTACTATTAGTGAACCACAGACTACAATAAGCCTTTATAAGGCCCCAGAAGATTATTATTATTATTATTCTTTTTTTTTTAATAGCAGCAGAGAGGAATGTAAACGCATATATAAATTAGGATTGGGTGAAAATTGAATTTGATCTGCCATTTGTTTTGTAAGGAGATGTTAAAGGCAAATTTTGGGGACAGGCCACTCCAAATGTTGACGTTTTTTCAAAGGACCCTGAGTGCTTTTAAATCTATTATTAGGGAAAAACAAACACATACAGCAAAGTAGAAGTCTCACAGTGCTCACATTAGCGTGAACAATGTGTATTTGAAAGGGTTACTATCTTGTGTTACAGAAAATAACTGGGCGAGGTGTCAACCCTGGTCTCCAGATGTTTGGACAGGCAATATCTGGCAGTGTGGACATGGACGGGAATGGATACACAGGTAGGATCAAACCAGATTTTTGCTCAATTTTCCCCAACTACTATAAAATGATGTGAAATCCTCAAAACCAGTAAAAAAATAACCATTAACATTTGATTTTAAAGGTCACAAGTTCTGACCGTCAGTCTCTTGTAAGAGTCTCACGAAAGACTCGTGACAGAGGCATTTTGTTGACAGGATTCCTCAGTCCATATTCAAACCTTAACCGGAATGACTGGCTCAATGGTTCTTTGGTAATCTGTTGCAAGTGTGTGGAATGATATCATACATATTATGTTCACTGGAATATTCTTGCAGATGTCACGATTGGAGCTTTCATGACAGATAGCGTTGTGCTACTGAGGTGAGGAATCCTTACACTTCACTACCATGTAGGGAAAGAGGCAATGTCTTTTTTTCAACTTTGACTCACTCTTAATCTCTTTCCAATTAAGGTCCCGCCCTGTCATTACAGTGGACGTCTCCATTTTTTTACCTGTGTCCATCAACATTTCTGTACCTCAGTGCCACGAAGTCCAGAACATAAACTGCTTCATCATTACCGTTTGCATGCGCTTCCATGGAAGACAACTTCCTGGACAAATAGGTGAGGATGAAATAGCATTGGTAGGATTCTTTCTCTCTCTCTCTCTCTCTCTCTCTCTCTCTCTCTCTCTCTCTCTCTCTCTCTCTCTCTCTCTCTCTCTCTCTCTCTCTCTCTCTCTCTCTCTCTCTCTCTCTCTCTCTCTCTCTCTCTCTCTCTCTCTCTCTCTCTCTCTCTCTCTCTCTCTTTCTCGCTCTCTCTCTCCCTCTCTCTCTCCCTCTCTCATGCTCCATCTCCCTCATATTCCCCTAAATTTGTTGACAAAGAATACTAATATCAGCTACTTGAAGCGCTTCAGAGTTGTTGAAGCTTGAGATCAACATTTTGCACCCTGCCTGCTCTCAATTTAGCATGTGATGTCAAAATCATCCCTTTTGGCGTTTACTAGTACTATTGCTCAAGTAAATTCTTGCTTTCTGACCTTTTTCTGGTCATTTAAACAGAGGGAAACTTTTAAAGAAGGATCATTTTGATAAAATTTGCCTGGACAGGAAGTGAGTATGTGTGCTTAGGTTTTACCAAGGGCTTATGGCGGCGTTGAATGCTGAGGTACTGTCCTGTTCCAGTGTTTGGGTGTGGTCTCTCTACCCCTACTCCCACCCCCCCTGGGGAGTAAGAATCATGTTGCATAATGACTGCGTATAAGCTTGTTGTAAATAAAGCCCTTCTGTTTGGTCGTCTGGCAAAGCGCGTGGAAAGTGCAGCGCCATGTTCTAAATGACGTCCACAATGAAACCTTCCGTCCCCTCCCCGGGAGTGAGCTCATGGCTGTGCCCCAACAGGACAGAGGGGTTTGATCTTACCTGGGTGTGTTGGTCACCCCTCCCAGTCTAACACCCTGTGAAGCAATTACTACAGACTGAGGTTGATTCATTCGCGCTACCGAGTTTGGATGACGAGGTTCATGTATAGCTTTTTCAGAATCACCAGGAACACTTGATTTGCGATCCCTCTTTAAAATACAGTAGTTGTTCATTTTCTCCATCACGAAAGCCAGGGGCGGAACCAGCAGGGGTGCAATAAAAACATATTCTGTCTGCTCGACCAGCTGGCGAATGGCTTTTCTTTTGACAACGTTTGTCATCATCTTCTCACCTTCAGCTCCGTCATGACACAAAGTTCAGCTTCAGTCATCTCAGAACCAAAATAGCTCATTTTTAAGCCCCCTTTGGATTAAGCTTCAGTCTTTGGAGATGACAATTTCAAAATAAAATCAACACTCCTCCAAAAACCTGGGTTTGTTCCTACTGCTCCTTTGACACTGAGCCTGCTTACTTCGTAATTCGGTTCCACAAAACTTCCGTGGGCTGTGAGTGATGCACTTTGAAGGAATATTTTCTCTCATTTGTTAATCTGTTAATCTTTCTTCCATTCTACAGTACCATTCTGAAGTAAAGTTAACTGTATGCGTGCATGTGTGATCTGGTTTAGAGTTGCTGTACAACCTGACGGCTGATGCGGATAAGAGACAAAAGAACCTGCCTTCACGTGTCTACTTCATTCAGAGTGGCTCTCAGATCAGCCAAAAGAGCCAGCAGCTCAGATTGGACATCAACAAGGACGCATGCCAGCGCTACACTGCCTATGTCAAAGTAAGTTTAGACAGTCTGGTGTCCATGTTGGCTTGTTTTCTTTGCCGTTGAACTCCCATAAATAGTCTCCTACATTTGTTTCCCACGACGGAAACACTTATCATGCAGTGTGACATTAGAACTCTTTTCCCTCTGAAGTTTATTTTTATCTTCATCTGTTTATTTCATAGGCCAAGTGTGCAATTTTCCAGCTGACGTGTTTATGCTGTTTTTAATACAAATAAGCGAAATGCACAATCAAAGGAGCAACATCTCAGAGTGTGGAGGCAGCTATGGGAATATTGGCCCGCCCTCCCTTCCATCACTTGCAGAGGTTAACGTACCAGTCATGCGCTTGATGAAATCATGCTGTCTTCGGACTGTCTGTGTATTACTAGCGTCAAGTGTACATGTCTCAGAAAAAGCCACAAAGTCTCCATTGTCATCACAGTCCCTCAATTATTTTCTGCTGTGATTATGCTGTGCAGCCATAGAGACGGTCCGTGTCCTCAGGGCACCGGCCATGCTTCCCTTCCTTATTCATTATTATTAAGTGCATGCTTGTAAATGTTGTCATCGTTTTTTATAGATAGCTAGATGCCTGGTGCTTTGCCTGTGGGAGGTTCAGTGACCTACTGGGAAGTAAACAAGTGGGGCGGGGGCACCATGCTTACCTTTAGTGACCTAGGGACACAATACTCGCATCACACAGCACAGATGAAGCAATGAGTTATTTTATCACTATTTATGTTCCTTATTTAAATCCATCATCGACCACCTCATTTTAATATTCTTAAATAGTTTGTAAAAGCGCAAAATTGCATATTGGATTGCTAAAATTTTGATTTAGTGTCCAATTCATTCGGTGTACATGCCGTGAAAATGAGAGCATCTTTGCAAACTCTTTGATTTGTCACGTCTTCATTGGCCGTTGATGACGGAGATAGTTGTATATAATGAATTGAGGTGACATGTTGAATTTAGCTTGGTCATGCTCACATGGCTCGGTGTCCAATCCAGTGCGTGTTGGCTGTGTTGAAAATCCCAGTCGTTGCACAGACTGAATGATTTAGTGAAATATGAAGGGGT